>NW_026944060.1:0-200266 GCF_033296635.1 Dichotomopilus funicola
ACGCGTTGTGCCAAGGAATGTTCGACCCGCTTATATGTTCGGCTCGCTTATAAGGCACGTTAGGTTATCTTTACTACCTCTTTAATATTCTCCCTTCTTTTCCCCCTTTCCCTTATTCCCTACCTTTCTATCCTTTACCTCCCTATAATCCCTTTCTTTCTTCTAAACTTTATCTAGAATTTATTATAAGCGTTTTTAATTACATTATCTATTAATATATATTTTATATTTAACTTAATTTCTAACTATAGGGCCTTTTTCTAAAAATAGACTTTAGTGTCTTTTAATCTTTTACTTTAATAGAGGTCTAAAAAGAAGATCTTTACCTTTATCTTTCGATACTTTATTAGAATTAACTTATAGGTTTTAATAATAGTCTTTATACTTTTATTTTAATCTTTTATAAAGTCTTTAATAATATCTTTTACCTCTTTATCTAATTCTATTAGCTAATAGTAGTTAAAGGTATTAAATATAATTATACTTTTAATACATTTAATATAACGTACATTATAAGCGAGTGACCCACCTTAACACATTTTGGTCTGGGAGCACCCAGCAAGATGTTGAGAGTCACGTGAATAACACTAACAATTTCTTAGCAGATTTTAGTGTATGACCTAACCAAAATGTGTGTGTTAAGGTGGGTCACTCGCTTATAATGCACCTTACATCTTTTAAACCTTTAAATCTTTATTATAATCTTTAATAAAATAAAGCCCCAAGTCTTTAGTTTTTTTTCAATATCTATTAATAAGCCCTTTATTTTAACTTCTAATCTAACTAGACCTTTAGGAACTATATTAACTTTTATAGGTTTATAGTACTATTATCTTCTTTTCTTTTAAAGGCCTTTAATATTATTTGTTCCTTTTATTACCTCCTTCCACTGTTAAATAGATTAGTTTATATTTTTAAAGGGGAAAGGCTATGTTTTTTAAATATCTATCTATTATAAATAGATCTTTTAGGCCTTCTTTAACTATTTAATATATACCTTTAGGCTTTTTAAAAAGCTATTAGATTTATATTATCTATAAAACCTGCTAAATTAATTATTAGATATATTTCCTTTAAAGTTTTATAGAGTAATATAATATAGAGGATAAATAGGATTAATAAAAGTAATAAACTTTATAAAACCTTTACTATTATTAAAATATATTTTATTATCTAACTATTAAAGTAAAGTATTATAACCTTATCTTTTAATTAGATATTAATTTAATAAACTATTTAAAGTAGATAGTCCTCTACCTTTTAAATAGTGAAAAGTCTATTAACGTATCTTATCAGCGAGCTGCGCATATCACCGAGCTGCGTACGCCCCACCACTCTGCAAACACTATCCTCCATTGTAGTACAACAACACTAGGAACCAACGATAATTACATCAGAAATAGCTGAATTAGAGGCTTCTATAGCCTCCTAACAAGTGCGGGCATTATGGCCAGGCTTGCCGTATACACCATAGTACCGAACCTTTGTACGAGCCCCCCCTGTACTACTACTATCTGGCTTCTTTTCTTGCGCCACCTCCCCAACCACGGCCTTCTGGTCTAGTAGATCCTGTATATCCTGTACCGTAAGCGATCCTCTAAGCTATACGTATGTTCTTTTGGCTCTCCGGCGCTTGCTTAATACCTCGTTGGCCTTACGGAGCGAAGAGACCTCAGAGTATAGTAGAGCCACCTTATATATTATAGCTATTATACCCTTAGTAAGCTGGTCTATAATAGCTAATATTGAGGTTAGGGAGCTGTTTTAATAGTTGGCAATATAAGTCTTGATAAGTGTTAACTACGAATTGGCTTCTCGAGGGTTGTAGGGTGTCTAGAAGACCTAAGGTTATATAGTGCCAGGCTATAAGATTGGTGGTATTGGTGTAGAAAGCTTGATATCTAGCTTAGAAAGCACCTTCCCTGGATTGTATGGAACAAGGCCTGTACCTACGAAGCCACCCTGGATATTGCTCTTGGTAATAGAGGTGAAGAAGGCTATACGAAAGATATAGAGGAACTCAAGCTTACTTATATAGTTGATATATATATATATTAAGTCCTCGATCTGGCGGCTATATACCTGTTTCAACGGCCTAAAGCAGCTAATATCGAGTAGCTGGAGGAGGTACAAGGAATATAGAGGCATATAGAGCGTAATAATATTGTTCTATTGGTAATAGAGCTTAAATTCAGTCGAGTAGTAGCTCTTGTGGCTGTCGAGGATCGATAACCGGTATTTGCCTTTTCTACAAGGTGCTATATAGAAGTCAAAGTACTTGATCTAATCCAAGCTAACTATATTGGTAGTCCAGCTATTGTCGGTAGTTGTAATACGCCAGTCGGCTGGGAGGTTGTACTCGGTATACCAGTTGGTAAGGTGGTACTATACAGCTATAATGATAAAGGGGGGGATCTATATCTTCTATACTAGTAAGTCTTGGTAGAAATGCTCGTTCAGACAGCTTAATTATATACTGAACAATAGCCTTCTCCTCGGAATTAGTAAGCCGGCGTAAGTTGGGTATAGTATTGCGTCGTGCAGGTATACCAGCGCGTCGGGAACGGAGGGTTGATTCTGGTACGTTGTAGAGCTTAGCTGCAGTTCGAAGGCTTAAGTTTCCGTCATTTCGAATAGCTTTAAGGGCCAAGATTATCCTCGCTTCCTTTGAAGTAGGAGGCATATTAGGTTGTGGAAAAAATTGATGTAAGGTATAGGGAGGGAGCGTTGTAGTGGGGCGTACGCAGCTCGGTGATATACGCAGCTCGCTGATAAGATACGTTATAGTTAACTATATTAAATATCTTTAAGATATCTAATTATTAAAATAAGTTATTATTTTTTACCTTTAGACCTTTTATATATATATTACTATTAACTACATTACTATCTTTATAGATCTATACTTCTAGTTCTTTATTCATTTATTTAATAATAGACTATAGACTTTTATAACCTTTATAACCTCTTTTATTATTAAAGCTTTAATAATCTTCTTTATTATTAGTAAAAGGGTAATTAGCTAATATCTTGTGAAGGTTTTATATATCTCTAAAGTCTTTTTAAGCTTCTATAGTATTATTTCCTTTATTCTTTTATACCTCTTTAAAAACTATCCAAGTTTAAAACATATCTGTATTAATATTACTAGCACCTTTTAAATATCTTTAAATATAACCTCTTCATACCAAATATTTAAGTTTATTATTAAATTAATCTTAGATATTCTATATTTATAAAGTTAACTATTAGATTAGGATAAAACTAACTTATTAAAGCCTTTACCTTCTTTTTATATATAGTAAACTTTAGCCTTTCTTTTAATGTTTTAAATATAAAGAGCTTTAAAGGATCTAATAGTAGGAAGCTTTAATATTTTATCTATTACTTTAGGGACTATAATAATATAATATTATTAATAGCCTTTTATAATATAATCTTTTATATCTAGATCTTCCCTTCTTTAATCACCTTCTTTACCCTTTAAAAATATTAATTAAACCTTTTCCTTCCTCTCTTTAAAGGTACTATTTTAGATTCCCTCTTTACCCTCATTACCTCTGCTTTTATCTTTTATATCTCCTTTATCTATTATAGTAACCCCCTTCCCTTTATTACTTTATTCCTTAAAATAGCTATTTCTATAATCCTTTAAATCTTTTCTATTAGTTATATAAATACTCCTTTTAAGCCTTTTACCCCTTTCATCTATATTTATAACCCTTATTCCCCTTTATCTTTTAGTCTTATTAGTTTTAGAATATGAGTTACTTTAGCCTTTATCTTCTCTTTATTTATTATCTTCTAGTTTTATTCTTTTAATTAAAGCCTTTATACCTTTAATCCTTTTACCCTTATCTCTAAAACCTATAAGTAATAGTTTAATTACCTTTATTCCTTTAGACTAAAGTAAATAGTTATAAAGTCCTTTAATATCTATATATAATCTATTTTAGAGATATAGTACTTTTACCTCCTTTAGAGACCTTTAATTATAATACCTTTTAAGATTTAGAGTTTAAAATCTTACCATAGAGCTAAATCTAATAAGACTTTAACTTTAATACTATATTATTTAAACTAGTCCTATCGTAGATAATATAGATTAAAGTCCTTTACTAGTATTATCTATCTTTATAAAGACTATTACTTCTATAAGGTTTAGATTACTTTAATATCCTTTTTAAAGCTATATATTAATTAAAACTTTATCACCTTTACTTTTATCCCTAGGAACTATATCTGATAGAACCTCTTCTTTATCTTATAATCCTACTACCTTATATTAAACCTCTTATTAATAAATACTACTATTAGCCCCTTTAATCTATATATTAAATAGTATGTTATACCTTTTAACTAGTAGGTTAACCTAGTCTATTAATTAATCTAAAGGTCTTAGATTAAAAGAATATTAAATTAAACCTCTTTTAAAGCTACCTTAAGATATTCTTTATTCCTCTTTATATTTTATAACAGAACTTTAACTTTTATTTAAATCTATTATATTATCCTTTCTTAATTAGTCTTCTAAAGTCTATTAGTCTATCTATCTCTATAATATAGTTATTATCTACTATAGTAGTAGAGTAATTAGTGTTAAAGGCCTCATTATTAGGTTTAACTAGGTTTATAATAGGTCCTTTATTACTATTAAAACCCTCATAAATTGGTCTTTAGTCCTTTAAATCTTTAGATACTTTACCCCTATCTTATAATACCCATTTTCCTCTTCCTACTATATTAAAGCCCCGTTAAAGGTAAAAAGCCTATATCCCTATTCCTTCTTTAGACCTTATTCTATTATTCCTAGCTAGTTTAAATGTCTTAGGTTTATATTAATATATCTCTTTAACCCCGTTCTTTACTTTAACCTTTTCTAGATACTCTTTAGCCTATATTAGATATCTCTTTCTATAATTAAAGTATTTATAAAGTATTTAGCCTTAGTTAATAGAGTATAAGGCTTTACTAACTTTCCTACCTTTCCTATAGGCCTTTACTTCATATCTATTATCCTTTATTATCTTTAGGTTATTTAATAGCCTAAACTTTACTTTCTCTACTATTAATAGGCTTATAGATATTCCCTCTATAATCCTTTTACTAATATTATATAACGTACCTTATAAGCGAGCTGAACACTCTCCACCACTCTATAAACACTATCCTCCATTACAGCATAGCAACACTAGGAACTAGCTACAATTACATCGGAAACAGCTAAATCAGAGGCTTCTATGGCCTCTTGACATATACGTGTATTATAACCAGCTAGAATATAATACTTTACCTATCTCAATCTACTAATAGTATATACCTATATTTATATTAAAAAAGGGGATAAATGAAAAACAGCTTTTAAGACGTCTTATAGATACTTTAAATATCTGGTAATACCCTTTAGCCTTATTAATATATCTATAACGTTCTAAGCTATAATCAACTATATTATTTAACCTTACCTTAATAAATTTATAGTATACTACTTAAACGATATTCTTATCTACTCTAAGATATTTAAGGAATACTAATAATATATATAATAAGTATTTAATATATTATATTAATATTAAATATCAGTTAATAAAGGGAAGAGCGAATTTTATATTTAAAAGATAGTCTTCTTAGGCTATAAAATCTTACCTAGCAAGGTTAGGATTAAACCTTAGAAAATCCAGGTAATTATAGAATAGCTAATACCTATTAACATTATAGAGGTTTAAGGATTTATTAGATTTATAAACTTCGTCTGAATATTCATCTAAAACTTTGGTAATATTGTATAGTTATTATATAAACTTACTAAGAAAGGGGCTAAATTTAAGTAGGGAGATATTTAGAAGTAGGCATTTAGAAGGATCTAATAGAGTATTCTAATAGATCTAGTACTTTAATTATCAGACCCTAATCTACCTTTTAAGGTAGAGGCTAATATATTAAACCTTATAATTAGAGGGTAACTCAGATAGAGGGATAAGAACAGGAAGTTATATCTAATAGCGTTCTTATTAAAGAAGCTAGATAGACCTTATTTTAACTACTCTATTTATAATAAGGAATTACTTATTATTATCGAGGTATTTTAAGAATAGAGACCTTACTTCAGTAGGATAACCTATCTGGTATAGGTTTATACTAACTATAAGAATCTTAAATACTTTATAACGACTAAAGTCTTGAATAGACAATAAACTAAATAGGTAGAATTCCTATTGGAATTTAACTTTGTGATCAACTATAAGAAGGGTATAGAAAATATGTAAGTACATACCTTAAATAGGAGAACCAATCACTAAGACAATAATACCCTAGAGGACTTACTAGTACTATTATAATAATAGATAGATGGTATATTTTACTATACCTTATAACCAATTAAAGACTATAAGATTATAGCTATTTAACAATAGATAGAGGAAGAAGTACCCCTATAACTGTTTATAGAGTATTATATAATATTCAGGGAAGAAAGAGGAGGACGAGAATTTTAAGGAACTATTACTAGTAGGGAATAGGCTAACTAGGAGATAGACCTAGAGGTAAATATCCCTAGCCTATAACTGAGTCATTATTTTTTCCGGTTATATCAGCTATATTTGCAATGGTTTCTCTTATACTCTTAACAGCCTCTTGAACACCAACGAATCTGTACAGTCCTCCCATGGGTAACCAATCTCCTTCAAAAACCGCTGCAACTCCGTAACCTCATCATCGGGGCAAAGAATGCCTGTCAAAACCTGGCCAATATCACCGCCCGAGTTCCGGTAGTGGAACAAACTTATGTTGTATTTCGGCCGTAGAGTCTGGAGAAACCGCTCCAATGCACCGGGTCTTTCGGGGAAACGGAACATGTACAATCGTTCATTGTGCACGCTTGATCGGCCACCAACCATGTACCGGAGGTGACTCTTGGCTAGCTCGTCCCCAGATAAATCCGTCACATCCATCGTCCCGGATTCTTTAATGCGGCCGATAATATTCTGCAACTCCTGGATTCGCTGGCTCCCTGGCGCCGTGAGGGAGATACCAACTAACACGTTAGCTTCGGCTTTGCTGGCGTAGCGATAGCTGAACTCTGTCACTGAGTGCGGCATGATGGAATTGATGAGTTCCGCAAAGGCGCCCGGGCGCTCCGGAATTTTGGCGGCCAGTAGGGCTTCCCGTCCCTCGCCATACGTAGCTCGAGCCGCGACGAAACCCAGCCGGTCGAAGTTCATATTTGCGCCAGATGCGACGGCCACAACTGACCGGGTTGGGTCACTAGATGGGTTTGCGGCAACCCACTTCTTGAGCCCGGCAATGGCAAGGGCCCCCGCAGGTTCAACAACGGATCGGGTGTCTTCGAACATGTCCTTGATGGCGGCGCACGCCTCGTCGGTGGTTACCCTAACCATCTCATCCACTACTTCCTGGCAGATGCGGAAGGTCTCCTCGCCCACTGTCTTCACCGCCGCACCGTCGGCAAAAAGACCGACATCTTTGAGAAGGACTCTTTCGCCTTTGTTGAGGGACTGCGTCATGGCATCTGCGTCGTAGGTTTCTACTCCAATAATCTTGACGTGCGGCGCAATGCGCTTCACATAAACACCGACACCGGCAATCAGGCCGCCACCTCCAACGCAGCAAAAGATGGCCTGTAGTTTCTGGAGGTTCGTCTGGGAGAGAATTTCCATGCCAATGGTACCTTGGCCGGCAATGACATAAGGGTCGTCGAAAGGGGGGATGTTGATGAGGCCGCCCTGCTTTTCTCGCCGGGCGCACTCCTCCTTGGCCTCGTCGAAATCAGCACCGTGCAGCACCACATGGCCGCCCATCCTCGAAACATTGAGGTGTTTGATGCTAGGCGTGCCCTTAGGCATCACAATAGTGGCCGGAATCTTTAGCTTCCTAGCAGAGTATGCGACACCCTGGGCGTGATTCCCGGCGCTGCAGCACACCACTCCTCTCCAAGACTCAGCACGGTCTAGGTGCGCCATCTTGTTGTAGGCACCCCTCAGCTTAAAACTGAAGACGGGCTGTTCGTCTTCTCGTTTCAGCAACACGTTGCACTCCAAACGGTTGCTGAGATTCACCGCATGGACGAGCGGGATTTCGTTACACACCTCTCGCACCCGAGGGTAGGAGGTGATGATGAGGCGCAGATACTGGGTGGGAAAAGATTATCAGCCGCCACACACCCGACTAGGGCCTCGAGACCGTGTCAAACTCACATCCGGGGTCCCGTTTGGCAATAGAAACTCATCAGGGACAATCTTTTTTACATGTGTCTCTATGTCCTCAGTGGCAAGAGTTGGCCTTGCGCTGTATTCCGTCAGGGCGAAGCTACTAAGGGATGGCGTCCGGGCAAGAGGCTCGTCACTCTTTGTTGCCGTCTGAGTCGATTCATCTTGGACAATGGCCATCGAACCGTTCGTAGATGAGAAGGCTTCCGCTGCCGCATCGAGGTTGTGGAATCCTGACGACGCCATGTTACTGACGATATCGCTTAGTATCTCGACTCTCTACGTCTCGTTGAGAGAGCAGCCCCCGAAGTCCGGTTTTCGGCCTTCGTCGATAATTTTTAGTGGAGCAATCGTGCATACTTCGTGGTGTGTAATTACACATCTGACGTGTTGTTGAGATGCTGGTACCTTTTTCTTTGTACCCCTGGCATGTTTTTTTTTGGTGGGGTTTAGGTACGTACCGGTAGTTACTCTGAAATGATCCGATAAAAATGGCCCGACAAATGGTCCGTGCCCACCCAAACATGAAATTCAATGATGTCTCGCATTTCTCAGCTCCCCGCCTCGTCCCAGTGTTGATGAACGCCCCCACCCCCATATCTAATTCGATAGGCAAAACGGCGTCGAACGTATTGAACATGTCAGATGACCAACCGCTGTCTGGTCGGCCACTGCCGTCGTCCTTCGACCATGACGAGTAAGCGAACCCCGAATATCGCGACAGCCTGTTACCCCTTCTCTTTTTCGCCCTCGATAGAAGCAGGACAACGGCTCACGTAGAGCCCCCACAGGCGTTACAAAGAAACACCATCACAAAAAGTTGTACGGAAACTTAAAGAAGAGCCTTTTATTCCAATTTTCACGACACTCACGGTTGTTGCCCTTGTGAAGGCTATAAAAGCCATTCGGCGTGGCGATAGCCATGAAGCCCAGCGCATGTTTCGGGCCCGCATTGCCTTTCACGCATTGACGGTCGTATCAATGTGCATTGGAGGCTGGTATTACGCCGAGGACCGCAACAAGACAAAAGAGGCGTGGCAGGCTGAACAGCTCGCGAAAGCGGAGGAGCAGCGGGCGAAGTGGATTCGGGAGTTGGAGATTCGAGACGAGGAGGAAAAGGCTCTCCAGGAGATGCTGGCAAAGAAGCGGAGGCGTGCGGCTGGCCGCGGGGGCATCGCCGAGCCAAAGCCTCAAGGTGTCGCTGCCCAGGCGGAGGCGGCATTCAAGGCAGCCAACAACGCTCCGGCTGGCTCGGAAGCTTTGGGTGTGACAGAAGCCCAAGGCCAGGCGAACAATGCCGATACGAAGTCAAAAGTTCCTCCAGCATCATTGGGAGGCTGGTTGGGAGGATCAAATACGCCCGGCCCAGAAGTAACAGCAGAAGACAAAAAGGACCAAAAGCCTTGATTCAGCAGTTGAATGTGGGGAGGAACACTGGGTCTTCTATCACACGCATATGTACGATCGGTGTACGAACACATAGGTATAAGGCGCAAAGGACTTCAAGTCCAAGTAAGAAAGACATGTGCCCCAGCGTTTGGGCAGTTTCATGTGATATTGCGCTTCTGGGGGGCATTTTTTCATAATTCGTGGTGTGATCGATATTGAGACTGCGATGGGAGCAAGATGATCAAATCACGGCCGCCCGGTTTAAGCCACGCTACCGCCACTTCTGTTGGCCCCAACTAGCCCTGCCATTTCTAGCAAGGCCCGATCAGCTTCAATGTCACCAGTCCCAAGGTTCACCCTCCTCCTTGCCTCGGCTTCCCTCGCTTCCCATGCCCAACGTTCAGTCTGGCGCTTGGCTTCCTCCTCGTCACCGAGCCCCCATACCTCAATGCTGGAAACCTCGAAGCGATCTTGAAAGTCAAATTGCCTGGTCGCGCTCGCCTGGAACGCGCCGCCCTGGGACGTATAGTTGTGGGTGAAGACCCCGTACTCAAAACTATCCTCAACCATGAGTGACACCGGCCCCAACGGCATGATATTGGACCGGCGGTAGGCGTGTATTGGCTGTGGTGGCGGGCAGCCAAAGGACACGCCCCCTGGTAAGGAGGATGGTGAAGATTTCGTAAAAGATGCGTAGTCCTTGTTTATCGTGGATGCGTGAAATACATCATGAACCGGTTGCAGTTGAAACATCACTGTTTCCTCGTTTCCAAAGCATTCGCGGTAAGTATGTTTCCATGGCTGACTCAAATAGACTCCATATGTCAATCTCTCCTCCCTCTCGCTCTCGTTCTTGTTGCCTGGTGGAAGGCGCTGAGCTGGGATTGATGAAAGAAACGTCGAAGCAGGGCCGTTTTGAGACCGCCCGGTCTCAGCTGAAAGGCGCGTCCCGCTCACGAGTAGCAACGTGGGCGCCCGCCAGTTGAAGACCCTAGATTCGAAACTTCCCATGCTGAAACCATCCTCGTCACCAGAGTACAAAAGACGGAGCCTTCGAAATAGCGAAGTGCCGGTAATAAAAAACGATAGCTGAGACAAAATGCCGAAATTCATGATGGATGCCGTGCTTTCAAACAGGGGTTGGACGGGCTGTTGGGCCAGGTTGGCTGTAGTCGGGGGGTCACCAAGGTGCCGGTGGAACTCTAGGTTCTTGGAGAACAAGAAATGCTCAAAGAGGGCGGTGAACCCGTCAAAGATATAGGGCATGGACGTCAATATGACCGCTCTGAAGCGGCCAAGTCCCACCGCCGGCACTTCCCCGCTACCGAGAAAGGTCTCAAGGACACAATCCGCGGTGTAACCTAGATTCTCTAGGTCATCCTCGGACAACCGGGTCGAATATGCCTCTAGGCTTTCCTGTGGACCCAGGGGCGCAATAAGTAACAGTAAGAGCACGAGTTTCCGCATACTGCCTGCCGGGATCATGGAATCGGGAGTTATGGACGGCGCCATGTGCCCATAAGGTTTTAGGCAGCCCAACGCCTCTAACGCTGAGAATACAAGACCGTCTTCGTCAAAGTCAGCGCCTGGATTTGAGTCCTCCTTCGGTTCGTCGACTGTCGACCCCGATATTGGACCCGTGCCGGGAGTTGTCCCTCCTCGCCGTTGCCTAGTAGACGATGAAGGGTGCCGTGCGAGTTTGGACTCAGATAGGTGCCGGTCAAGAATGGCTAAGCCCCCGAATAGTAGCTTCAACCTGTCGCTAGAGCCGCCTAAGAGGACTTTGCGGTACCTGCCAGTTAGTATCGTGATGACTATCACCATCTGCTCAAGTCCGAGAATAGCTGGGGCGTCTTGTAGGAACGGGAAAGCTCCAATGTAGGACATAATTTGAAATAAAACAGTAGAGACATCGAGAATTTCTGGTAGTTCCAGGAACTGTGCAACGGTATCCGGCTTGAGATGGCCGACCTGGCCTGCTAGGCCGGCGAAGACATCTTTGAGGGAGTAAAGTTCAATGGGTGTGAAGCATTCTTCTGCAAATTTCCCGGCCTAGGAATATTATGAGAATCAGAGGGCGGGTTAAAGACCGTGTTACAGAAGAGCACTTACCAGCGCTTTGTTTAACTCCTCATGTGAGAGAGAAGCCGTCGTCTCATTCGACAAGCCCTGCCCCATCGTGGTTGGGAGGGATGGCCTGCTTGCATCGAGCGAGGGAGACGGTTAATTCCGGTGTTATTCGTCCGGCAATACTTAGGCCGGCTCCTCGCCCCGTTGAAGACCGGGAAGAAGAAATTGCGAGTCGAATCGAGTGGGAAGGGAAAAGTAAGTCTGTGTAGGTCCTGCGTTCTCTGTGCTTAATATTAGTTGGTTGGATGGTGCAAGAGGCCCAGGCGGTGGCACAGAACAGCCCCACCTAGAGCATCGCCGTTGTGATTAGCTCCATGTTATTTGACAGCTTGACGGCGGAGCGTCGGGATTGTCCGGTCGAGAACTACATACTCCGTCGTCCATATCATCGATATCAAATATCGCTCTATCATATTACTTGGGCTTTCCGCGATTGTGAATTACACACCTGCAATATATGGGCTCACTTCTTCTGCCGGTTGACTATTTTCGGTTCGCAAATTTAGAGTTAAGACACTACATTTGAAGCCAATCATTCTTGGAGCACATGACCGTAGACAAGCATGTACATAGTACGAATACACTACAAAGTTTAAATGCTTGGTGCCAAACAAGTATTCGGGCTCTACTGTGACGTACATGAGGCCGGGGTTGGAAAACGGGCGGGCCGCCCTGCCTCAAATTGACAAGGGATGTTGCGGGGTCTCTGGTGGCCCTCGGGCATCGTGTTGCTTTGATCCCAACTTTCCACGTCGGTGCTGGGGGTTGTGATCGTTGGGCCGATCGATTGTCCAGCCTATCATATGTAGCCCGTTGAGGCAACTTGCACATGCAGTACACTCGAAAGAGGAGGTGTAACCGTCCGCCCCGACCACATCCTTTCTGCCCAAGGAGGTACAAAGTAAAGCTGTTCCCGCCTTGTTAGACTCTCTCGAGTTTCATCATCGATCGCTGTGCAAGTCGTACATTGCTTGCAGGTTAACCATTTCTCAAATATTGGCTGCCGGAACGAGTTTCAATTCACAAGAGTCCACTACGAAATATACAATCGCATAATGGCCGATAAGGGAGAAAGTAACAAGGTCGTTGACGAGACTCCCATCTCGCCTAGCCGGCCTAACACCGAGCGGAAGAACTCGTTGGAGTTTCACTTGAGTCATCGGCCAGATCGCCAGGAGCTTGTCAACAGTACGCCCATTTTTCGGAAACCCCTAGTAAGCGTGCCTGACATATCATTGCTGGATTCTAACAGGCGGCCTTTGCCCAGAGAACATTCTCCCTGCATCGACTGCTGCGCCCGGCCTCCAAGCACACCAGAAAGAGGCAAGTAGCATTGCTCGCTCCTGAATACCCTCCCTAGCCTCTGGCTGACAGCTCCCCACTTCCCACTAGCTTGAGAAACACATGCGAGCCGATTCATTGAACGAAAAGATTGCCCATCGGCCGTCCCCGGAAGCCTTGATCAAGGAGGGCGTTCTGCACGAGGACCCGCGGTCAGCAGATGACAAGTACAAGGAGGCGATTGAGGAGGAATATGCCAAACGCGAGGGTGGGGCGTGAGGGCCAGATCATTGTTTGAGGATGGCAGCATATAAATATGAAAAAATCCTGTAACCTTCAGGTCCGTGGCATGTATTCGTGCCCGTTGCCCTTGTTACTATCCCAGTTCTCGGGAGAGAAACTGTAAGCGGCCAAGCTACCTACTACGCGGGTGAACCGGTATGTCGGGATGGGCAGCCGGGCATTGTGATCATGTACCAGCTAATTACCGGTGAGGCAAGTTGGGATAGCCGCAACCTTCCATCGATAATTGTTTCTAAGGAGTATCCTCAGGCAATTGGACTCTTGGATGCAGTGGTTTTAATGAGTACATTCTCCCAAAGTCAACCGAGCAAGGGGTGATGAAACGAACTACGGCTATCTACCTAATAAAGTCCATTAAGACAACTCGAAAACCCCGAATTAGGACCCAAAACGCCAACCCGGACCCTTCCTCCATTGCTGGAGATGTATTTGACACACTGCTCTACAATGGTGCAGGAATCATGGCCCGTCTAAAAGCCCCGAAATGCATGAGAGATAGCAGAGAACCGAACCAATCCCAAAAATACTGCAAACAACCGAACGGTGCCGAGAAAACAATGCTGGCTGCTGGCCCCAAGACCCCCTTAACACATTCGAATTTTACTTCGTGTAGTACCGGTCTGAGGATCTGGGCTCGCTCTTGTCCGGGTTGGGCTTGTTGTGGTGGACAACGACAGTCTCGGATCCACCACGGGAGTTGCGAATCTCCTTGATGTCTGTGTAATAGCTTGCTGTTGGTGCGTCAGTGATTCGTTCAAGGAAGCGATGGGCGGAAGGGGTAAACCTACTGGATGAGCCGGACCGGTATCGCGCGTCAGAAGTTGACCCGGACGAGGAGTTTGTCTGGCTGGACATCGAGGCGTAGGCAGTGGATGATTTTGGGGCCGACGAACTGGACCCGTGGCTGCCGGACTGGATGACAACGGCGCCGTAGCTCGTGTAGGGAGACATGTTGTTTGGCTGGTAGGGTTATTTGTACTTTGGATATGTTCCGGAGTCAATGGACGGTATTATGATCGATGGGGACAACACGGTCAAGTATAATTCTTGCTGGGGTCACTGGATAAGTAGGATAGCCTTTAAGTCAGGAGCATCGTGGGAGAATCCGTGCTTAAATACATCCCTTCACAACATAGCCACCCCGGCTTGTACTCGTTTCTTCATCACATATTGCCCACATTGGATATGAGCGGACCATCCGAGGCGGACGGACAGGCATGAAGGCCAGTCGCGAGGTTAGGCGACTTTCGGTGAATGCCCTCAGGCACACCACAAGGCCACTTTGATGCCTGGTAATTTCCGGTCTGGATATGGCTAGGGAACGACCAAAGGTGGCAGGGCACTGATTATGAGTCAATGGACCAGGGGACGTTTGTCTTTTGAACATTCGCAAGGGCAAAAGGTAAGGCTAGGACACGAAGCCTGTCCGACAAATGGACGAGATGGGCTGAGTTGGTGAGAGAGGCCAATCAGGATCAATCCCTTTCGAACAATGAGCGACCCGCACGCTGCATTCCTGTATTCCTGCCCTTAACTCGAACTGGCGGACTGGAAGTGCGGTGGCGAATCTGGTGGTGGTCCTCAACCGTGGCACAGCTTGATGATGGAGGACCGACAGAGCAGCGGGGGACGGGGGCCTGGGAGACTGCTCAAGTCCTACGTACTATACCTTACCGTAAGGTATTTATGTATTGGAGTGTATAGGTACATGTATGTAACCAAGCTTGCCAAGGCAGGTACCGGCTTGCCGCAACCCACGCGAACAAGGTACCTACACGCAGCGACAACACAAATACATAGGTACCTGACTGAGTAAAGCCCCGAACGGACGCTCGTCGCTGTTGAGCGACTGAGCAGCGTGATTTTGCCTAGTGTTGCCTGAGTTACGCACCTGTGTTTCGCATCCTGCCTGAAAGGAGAGCGCGCTTGGCGGAAAAGTCTTGTGATTGGGTCGGTGACTCACCTGAATATCCAGGCAGCACAGGAAGCCGTATCAAAGGTCTCGGGGAAGGAGAGTGAGGCCCGGCGAAAAATCGCATGCAGGCTTCGACGACGACGGATTGATCTTCGACGAGGGTTCGATTGGTGTCTCCTCCGAAAGCTTGGCAGGGCGAGCAACCTGAGGCGGACGGTGCCCAGGTGCCCGGCTCCGGCGTGATCAGTTCGAGATGCGGGTAGAGAAGCGCCTCCCACCATTGGGTTGCCCGAAGTACCTTGGCTCACTTGGTAGGTCGGTGCCAGATGGAGATTAGGTACTTTACATGTGTCCATGGAAGCTCGTTGATGGATCCTGTGGGTTCACTGCAGCACGTTCCAGGCCTTCGCAGGACATGACGGCCGACGCCCACGAATTCGAGACGCCTGGGACCTGCGTCAGGCTCGGCAGTGTGGTGTAGTGGGTCCTCCACCACCTGCCGCAAATACTTGGTCGGTGGTCACGCTGCTGTCCTGGCAGCCTGGGCATGTGAGGGAGGTAGGGAATGAGGTTGAGGTGGGTTGTGGCTGAGGTGCCAAGGCGCGAAGTGCCTCCCCTGCCCGGCCTGTGGGTGATCTGGCTGGTTCACGCGCAAGCACCTTGAGGTTGTCGTTTTACTACCTCTCGCACCTAGCTCGGGCATACGTTAGCAGTTTCCACGACCGGCCAACCCTGATTGAAACTACTCCTCGCTTTCGCCTCGCTTTTCGTGCCGCCTTATTTTTAAGATGCAGATCCTTTTGTCACTATCCTTGCTGGCCTCCGCCGCCGTTGGCGTTCTGGCCACCGATGACTTGAAGATTGACGTTACAACCGCCGTCGAGTGTGAGCGCCGCTCGCAAAAGGGCGATACCGTCAAGGTTCATTACCGAGGCACCCTCCAGTCCAATGGCCAGAAATTTGACGCAAGTAAGATCATCAACGCCTTCCACTCTTCACAAGTGCTTGGTTTCCTTCTAGGGCGGCGATGGTATTAGGTTAGATACCTAACTAATCTCTGTGTAACTTTCCCAACAGGCTATGACCGAGGGTCACCGTTCAGTTTCAAGCTGGGCGCTGGTATGGTGATTAAAGGGTAGCCCTTTCCCCTCGAATAATCGGACGTACTCGCGAAGGAAGCTGACAGAAGACGTTCCAGATGGGACGAAGGCCTGGTCGACATGTGCATTGGCGAGAAGCGGACCTTAACCATTGCCCCAAGCTATGGTTATGGTGACCGGAGCATTGGCCCCATCCCAGCGGGTTCTACTCTAGGTACAACCTCACTCCCTTGTTTTGATTCCCCTACGCGCTTGCGATGCCTATTCCCGTGTCCTCTCTCCTGACTTGGCTAACCGTTCCCACCTCTGTAGTATTTGAGACCGAATTGATGGGCATCGACGGTGTTCCTCAGCCCGAGTCTATCGTTACGAAGTCTGCCACCGATACCCCCGCCTCGGAGGAAACTCAGAATGTGGCCGACAAGGTTGCAAGTGCGGTGAGCGAGGCTACTGAGGCGGTGAAAACCGTGGTTGCCGACACCGATGATACCCAGGAGCACAACGAGCTTTAGTCTTCTCTCGAAGAAGAACTGTTGTAACTTGGGATATACCTCTGTGCTCTTTGCGTCGCGGAAATAACGGGGGAGTCTTGGTCGTTGCAAGTAAATTAGCCGATGTGCGACGCTGCCATCTGGCTTTTGCCACATTCTCTGCCACATCTTCTTCCACCTCGTCGCACACCCACATCCAATTCCAGATACGGCACTCATTTCCTTAGTGGTACTGAAGCGTTTAGGCGTTGTCAGGAGCCGTGCGCGCTCCTGCAAAACGCGGGCAGCGGTTTGGTTCGAGAAGCTGACTTGTCATGTTCACATCCTCTCAAACTGGTGAGGAGGGTCTGCCATGTTCTTTGTTCAACCAGGGGCTGGGCAGGGGTAGTCCCCCACCGCTGGGAGGCGGTCTGGATCGGATAAACTGGTGGAACCGGACGTCACCCCAGGTCCGAACCATTTTCTGCTACCCAGCCGATGGTCGTTCAACATCACTTCCGGGTGGCCTGTTGACCTGCTCGACCGGCCGCGGGAAACGAGGCTGGCAGCCTGCGTTTTGCGCCTACATTATTTTTTCGACTATTGTGTACACTTTGCTTGGTGGGAGGCCAGAGGCTGTAGCGGGCGTCTCCACGATTCAGCACAGACTCGAGACCCAGCAGCTGACATTTGCGTCCTCGAACTTCTCCTTCAATATCTACTATTTGACCCGTTCATCATAGCCTTGATGAACAGTGCTAACGATGCCTTCTCCTTGGCATTGTGAAATCAATGATGAACGGCCACGAGATGCCTCGAGGCACCCGCAATTGCGATGCTGGCTTCCGCCTCTAAACTTTATCACAATCCACTATGCATATTTCATCACCGTCTGCCTCATCTCCTCGCTCATCTTCTGGGGTTCGTCCAGCCCAGCCCAGAGCATTAGTTACACTGATAGCTTATTTCTCGTTGTCAGCGCCATGACCGAATCCGGGCTCAACACGGTGAACCTGAGCCAGATGACAACATGGCAGCAGATCATGTTGTTCCTGCTCATCATTTTTGGAAGCTCGATTTGGGTTTCAATCTGGACTATTATGGCACGCAAACATGTCTTCGAGAAGCGGTTTCGGGACGTGGTTCGCGCCGAACAGATGCGCAGGGCAACTCGCCCTGTGGCTACAGTCGGGTTATCGAGACTGCAACGCCTCCTGACATTCTGGAGACTTCCAACGATATCATTACCACGGTTCCAAGTCGCGTCGTCCCCGATGCTTGAGTACCCTGAACCGTTAAGTGCCGCCCGGCCTCACCAACCTGGCATCTCACCCAACAATAGCAACGGCGATACCGGCAACCCATCGAGCGGGGGGGTTACGAGAGAGGGCCCTTTCGCACTTACACATATCGGTTTCGCCGACGCTTATCAACCTCGCGGCGCTGTTGCTACGGCTGCCGAGCATCATGGGGAGGAATGTGTTCCAACGCGTAGGCACCGCGATGGAGAGGATGGTATTGCAACGAACAAGAAACATGAGCTGGGAGGGCGCGATCTCTTTGTCCATGGTTGTGACGGAAGGAACTCGCAGTTCCACGGGCTGACAAACGAGGAACGCGAGCGGCTTGGGGGCTGCGAGTACCAAGCACTTTGGGTACTCTCTATTGTCGTGCCGCTGTACTTTGTCCTATGGCAGGTCTGTGGCTGTGTCGCACTCGGAGCTTGGATTAGCCGCATGCAACCGGAGGCGCCGCTTCGAAATGGCATCAATCCGTGGTGGCTGGGCATCTTCAACGGGGCGTCCGCGTTTAACAACTCGGGCATGTCGCTGCTGGATGCCAACATGGTTCCGTTTCAAGAATCGGGCTTTGTTCTCGTTACCATGGGTCTAATGATTTTGGCGGGGAATACCGCCTACCCGGTATTTCTAAGGCTCGTCATTTGGTCTCTTCGCAAGCTCCTCGTCTCGATGACCAGGGAGGACGAAGCTACGAGCTTGAAGGACACCCTCGCGTTTATTCTCCAATACCCTCGCCGGGTGTACACACACCTCTTCCCCGCTCGTCCAACCTGGTGGCTCGTCTTCATGCTCATTCTCCTCAACTCTATTGATTGGGCAGGGTTTGAGCTCCTCAATATTGGTAATCCGGGCATGCAGCACATCCCGTCCAACTATCGTGTCCTGGATGGTTTGTTTCAGGCTTTAGGTGCGTACGGGCATTGCCCAGATATCAATCCCGTTTTCCCAAAGGTTACGCTGACCAAGTCTGGATTTTAGCTGTGCGTTCCGGCGGGTTTTATGTTGTTTCGATCCCTTCTGTCTACATCGGACTACAGGTCCTGTACGTTGTTATGATGTACATTTCGGTGTATCCCGTTGTCATCACTATGCGACACTCGAATGTGTATGAAGAGCGCTCGCTCGGCATCTACACTAGGGACGAAGTCCTAGACGTCGGCCCCGAGCTGACCCCCACTCTCTCAACTCATAGTCGCCATAATCGTGGCAACACCGGTTCAATCACCGCTTTGGGGCGAGCCATCGTTAGAAAGACCTTGATCCTTCATGGAGTGGGCGCCCGGCCAACCCCGTCAACCCTAACGAACCAAGGCCTCGAATCCCACATCAGCTTTATTGGTCAACAAATACACGGCCAACTCGCACACGACCTCTGGTGGCTGGTCCTTGCCATTCTCGTCATTGTCACGATCAATACGGATAAATTCCTTGCCGACCCCGTCAACTTTAGCGTATTTAACGTCATTTTCGAAGTCGTCTCAGCGTACGGTTGCGTGGGCATCAGCGTCGGCGTCCCACAAGACGCCTACAGCTTCAGTGGCTCCTGGCACACCGCTGCCAAACTTGTCCTCTGTGCTGTCATGCTCCGCGGCCGCCACCGTGGGTTGCCCGTGGCGTTGGATCGCGCTGTGCGGTTGCCTGGCGAAGAGATACAGCAAGAGGAGGAGGTAGACTATCAGATCCGGAGGAGCGCGACGGGCCGTAGGGCAAGCATGGATCCTTAGAAGTTGTTTTCTTATGAGCTATGTCACGACTGAGGGCGGAATGTGTGTGTTCATTTAGCTGGGAGTTGGTCGGGGAGGCGTTTTAGAGGACCACGGAATAATGGGAAGTTGGAGTTCAAAGGATAGAGGTAACGATTAGATCATAGAGCACCAAACAGGTGCAAGAGGCCGTTGAATAGAGACTGCTGCGGCCGACGTGTTGGTTGCCCATATTTAACGAGTATCATGGGCTTAGGGCCGAGGGGTATTTTCTCTTAAGTTGGCTTGGTATGAAAACTCACTCCACTTTCTAACGTTTACCCGAAACAAAGCTTTTTCTGTCGACGGTCTAGTGACTCTCGAGGCCGTGCCCTCTTCTTTTCCTTCCCCTTACTTATCTCCGAGGTTCGTCTCTCCGATTGTTCTGGCGGCGACCGCCGCTGTGCGACCGTCCCTTGCTGGACCGCATCTTTAATCATTTGCCGGGATAGGCATAAGTCGATGTGCGCGTTGAACTGACGCTCGTCTGCAGGCTGAGGCCAGCCACAAACGGGGCAATCCCATAGCGTCTCCTCAGTTGGGTCGGATGGGCTGTCGCGAGGGTTGGGGACATCCTCCATCTCCTGCATCGGACCCGGACTGTCCGGTCCCCCGTTCTGACCGGATTCCGAGCTACGTGGAACAACGGTAACCTCCCCAGTCAACCCTTCCCCCGTTGCTCGCCGGGGATTGATACCATCAGCCTGACCATCCCCAGTGTTGCTACCCTCCTCCCCCAGTTCGTTGGAAACCGGTTTCTGGGGCCGTAATCCAAAAAAGGCTCTTGTGTCCGGCTTCTTTGTGCTCACGAGCTGGGTACACCTTAGTCCCATCAGACGTATCTTCATGCTTGGGATCTCTTGCTCCAACTTTGCCAACATGGGCAGTGAATAGCTGTACAAATCGTCCGCTAAGCACACAGCCTTGGGTGGCACAACTTGCCGCGTTAGCACCTCGAAAGTGTGAAGCTTGACTTTGATACAAAGCGTACGGCCTTTGCATTCGGCACGCTTCATGTCTGCTTCCAATTCTTCGGCTATACGCCGCAGCGTCTCCCGCAGCCGGACTGGGTCACTCATGTCCCGAAATGTTCTCTCCGTACCCACGCTCTTGCGCTCGTATCCCTCCGCCGGCTGAACGTTTGTTCTGCCTAAGCCAAGATGACACCGAAGAAGGAACTCGTGCGTCTTTTGACCGAATAGTCGATCGATATATTGCCGATGCACATAGATGTCGCCGCAGGTACGCATGCCCACCGAGGCAAGCTCTCTCTCAAGAACCCGGCCGATGCCGTTCACTTTGCGGCAAGGGAGATCACGCATGAATTGCATGATCACGGACCGCTCGCGGGGGAGGATGTACTGGCCATTCGGTTTGTTCATGTTAGAACAGATTTTGGCCAACCGTGTGTTGGCTGCGATGCCTGCCGAGACAGTGATTTGCGTCTTTTCGAATATTTCACTCCTCATCTGGGCGACTGCATCGGCCGGATCCATGTTGTGCTTGGCGCAGTATTCCGTGATGTTAAGATATGCTTCGTCAATGCTGGTACTCTCGAACCGCGGATCGTACTCTGCCAACACCTCCCTGACCTCGGAGGCCTTTGCGGAATACTTGCCAAAGTTGAGCGGAATGATAATGAGCTCAGGGCAAAGCTTCTTGGCCACAAAGCAGGCCATGCCGCTGCGGCATCCAAACTCCCGGGCGACGTAGTTACAAGTAGTCAGCACCCCACCACCTACGGCGAAAGGGAGGTCTCTGAGCTCTGGGCGATCCAACTGTTCCACTGCGGCGTAGAACGCATCGCAGTCGACGTGAACAATATGCTGTGTGAGGTCTCGGGAGAGCTCCAGTTGAGCAAGTAAGTTGTCGGCCGCCCGGAGCTCCCGGCTAAGATCCAATACCTCGAGCTGGCGTTTCTTTGCGAGAATAGCCTCGATTTTGACAGTCAATAACTTGTCCCTTGCCTCTTCATGGTCGAAGAATTTAGACCCTTTCGAGGCATTGTAGATAATCTCTGAGACCTGCATTTTAAGAACGACAGCTTTCGGTTAGCACAGAAATTGTGAGAGGGGGGAAAGGGGAGGATCCGGGGCAAGCTTGCCTTGGACTGGTCAACAGAATCTTGCCCAGCCTTGGTCAAGGACGGCCCTAATAGGGAATACTTGAGAGAAGCATGGTCGACCGATAAGCCCCCGCTCGGTTCCTCATCCTCTGTAGTGGACTTGTCATTGTGGACTGTCGCGAATGTCATTTCCAAGTTTTGGTCATGTATCTTTTGAACCGGGTTAGTACGGCAGAACTAAGATTCATGGCAGTAAGGAAGCACGGCTTTCACAAGCCACTGGCGGGGTAAATATCTCAGTGCAGCCCGAAGAAGCGAAACTGAGGTTGTCGTCAGCATTTTGCTGCGACGACGCGACGGCTTCGCGTCTCAAACCTCACGTGATGGACGCCATCTCACGGGACCAGGCCCCACAAGAGATTAAGTCCAGTGCGGCGGAGCGCCCACGCGCCCTCCTGCTCGTTACGAACGCACAGACCAACACTTTAAGTGGCTTTCGCGATTTCGCGTCGAGACGCGGCGCGCTCTTCCATCGGAGGCAGCATCACATACCCCTCCACAAATTGAGAACCACAACATCTCCCAAACACCGACTTATCTCATTAATTGGCGTCTTCACAGCTCGCCACCTCTCTGATCTAATACTACCACTACGACAAGAGCTTGAATCATAATGGTACTCAAGCGTAAGAGGTCAAAGTCTGAGCTGGAGCCAATGTTCTCCTCGCTCGAGCAGCGCAATAGCAGCAGCTCCTTCAATTTCAATGCGGCATCGGCAATTGATACGGCCAGGCAAGCGTTCTTTGTACCGCGACTGTCTACGCCTTCGCATTTACCAAGTCGCACTATGAAGCGCTTCCGTGATAATCGTCCGTCAGAATCGGAGGTGCATCGTAAGTTCCAAGACTGACCTATCCGATAGCGATGCTTGTACTAATCATTGTTTTCTTCCTCTTAGGACGCACCTTGGATGTCCTTTACTCTGCTCAACGCCGCCTCTACGAACCCCAGCATGTGACGCCTGAATTTACCAGTCTCACTGAGGAATCCGCTACGACCCAAACGCAACTTAGTCATGGGGCCCAGCAACGGTCGTTACACAGCTTCTGGAACATCCCTGACCCGGCAGCCTCGGCAAACTCGCTGGCGTCCTCCCCGGCCACATCTGCCATATCGCCCCCATCACCTGCCTATGCGGCCCAAGGTTCGCTAGGAGCCTGCGAGGACTGCGGCGCAAGGTTGGTTAGCGATGATGAGGATGTGCCGATGACGGGCGCCGGCTACGGTTCCGAGCCATCCTGCGGGGCTTGTAGGAAGATTGTTTGCTTTAGTTGCTCCGTCAGTAACCTTGGGGAAAATCGGCGGTGTCTTGCGTGCGTTGGGTCGAGAGTTTGAAAGGGGGGTTTCTAGGTGAGGTAGTTGGCGGAGAGGTGCGTCGCGCCCTCGGGATGAGATGCTGGATGGCTTGCTTGCGGCTCGGCCTAGGGATGCTGGTTCGTATCTGATACATAGGTAGATGGATTATCGGTTATGTGGGAGTTGGGTGTTTGTTTCATGCGTTGGAGTCTGGCGTCGGATTTAAATAGGGCCCGCAGTGGCCTGGATGGTTCTTTGCTACCTAAACATTACTCATTTGGGGGGTTAGGAAGAAGCTGGGGGGCAAATGCCTCGTTTCTAAAAGAGACCCATTACTTGGATATAGTGACGAACAGTCGCGTTTTGATCGTGTCCGAGCTTCAACTACACACCCAAGACGTCACGCCTCATGCGAGTCGCCGCGGTGCGGGGCAAAGGGGTCCTGGCTGGGCTGCGAGCTTAAACCCCGCCTCTGAGCTCGTCTCTCTGCATTGTCTCAGTCCTTTCCTTCCACCTTCGTCTTACCAAACCCACGACTAATTGCTCTCTTTGGCGATTCGAAATTTACCGTCACCACCTCAACGTTTCAACCTCTCAGGTTGTTTTGGGAAATTCACCGCACTCATTCCCTTGCGATGGCGACACGGCCGGCCAGCCACGCTGGGTCGTGGTATGAAGCAGACCCTGAGGAACTCTCTTCCCAGCTCGACGAGTTTTTGAACCGTGTCCCTGCGACTCTGGACGACAGTGAGCTGCCGATTCCGGATGCAAGAGTGATTATCGCACCGTGAGTAGTGGGAGACCGTCAGCCGTATGAGGCACGCATCCCGGAATGGCCGCCTAACTCACAGAAACAGCCATGCCGGATACTCTTACTCCGGGCCTTGCGCCGCTTGGGCATACAAAGCCCTCGATCTGCGTTCGGCAAAACGGGTCTTCATTCTCGGGCCATCCCACACCTACTATCTTCGTGGTCTCGCTCTCTCGACTTACGCCAGATACGCCACGCCTTTTGGGGATCTCGTGGTCGACCAGGATACTACGACTGAACTGTCGGGCACCGGAAAGTTCAAGGAGATGCCGTCCGATGGAGAGGTAAACGAGCATTCCCTTGAGATGCATATTCCATATTTGTGGAAGAGGCTTGAGCAGACCTTTGGCGATGACAGTAGCAAATACCCGCCGATTGTGCCAATTCTCGTTGGTACTACACACGAGCACGAGGAACAGGATTGGGGCAGGCTCCTAGCACCGTACTTAAAGGACCCCCAGACAGTCTGGATTGTGTCGTCCGACTTTTGCCATTGGGGCTCGCGTTTTAGCTACCGGCCAAGATACTACAATGGCGAGATTCGCGACGGCAACACGGCCCTGAAAGTGTCCGTAGACTGGAACCGGGCGGCCGAGGATCCGACACATCCCGAAATCCACGAGGTCATCCGGGTGCTAGACCAGGCGGCTATAGACGCGGTGGAGTCTGGGGCGCACAGCGATTTCTTCACCACCGTACAAAAAACGGGCAATACCGTCTGCGGGAGACACCCCATTGGCGTAGTTATGGCGGCGCTCGAGGTTGTCGTGGGCGACACCCCGGACGAGCAGAAGGGAAAGTTCAGCTTTGTGCAATACCAGAGGAGCAACCTCGTCAAGAGGGAACGGGATTTTAGCGTCAGTTATGCTTCCGCGTACGCTGTGCTCTGAGGCGCATTGGGGCATAAAAACGGAACTACTATGTCAACGCGTAAGCCAAGGGACGGGGAGGAGCCGCTTTGTTCAGACGGGACGGGGAAGAAGCGGGCCGTTAGAGTCGGCGGAGACCAGAACCGATCGGATGAGGTTGCGGGAAGGATTCAACTGAAGTGAAAGAGAACAAATAGGTGTTGTACCTGGTCAGTCATGTATGTATCGTTAACACACTTCATCCCGCCTGCAACGTTCTCGGGGAGGTCGCAGTCCCTCGCGCCAGCGACTGTTATGGTAACGCTGCGGTCAACTTAGAAAGGTGCTTTCCCTCGGGGGCGCTTTGCAACTTTTAATTTGGCTTGGAACTCCATGCACTGCACCATGCAGTAAAAAATTGTTCGTTCGGGCCTCGAAGACAGATTTAGCAGCGATGAGTTCCACGGCCTTTTCCCAACTTGCCGCCCGCATTTCTCAAACAGGCGACTTTGTGACACATGGATGCTCTGGCCGAAGAAGCCGCCCGTGGTCCACGCTCTGAAACGCTTCTCTTGTTGAGGTGAGGTCCAGTGGCACCGAGCGAACCCCAGGAGCCCGTTCAGTGCGGGGGCCTTGAAACTGCCTCGAGCATGCCAAGAAGCCCACATTCGTTGCGGCCACTGGCTGCTCTCGTACTGCGAGTATGGACATCGCGCGAGCTTCAGAAACACTTCTGGAAGGGACCAGAGCCAATCGTTGGCTGCGAACAGCCCGCAGCTTGAACAGCCCTGAAGCGGCCAAACACTGGCGAGGGGCCGCTCGTATCACCGTCCCCCCAGCCAAGTGTTTCTCTTTGGTCTTAACCGCGCCCGGGAGCGAGCGTTGAGCCGTTGGCAGAAACGGAAAAAGAGAATGCCGTTCCACTTTTCGAGGGGACCATGGCTGCTAAATGGCCGGCAGGTCAAGACCTCGTTTCGTGAGGTTGATTCCATGCTTGGTTGGGGGCCGTTGGTGACAATGCTGTGAAAGGAAAGGGGTCTTCTGGAACCGCGCCACACAACCCTAGCCTCGTTCGGGCGGGACCTCCTGAGGATCCTAGCGTGTTCATTTACGGGGTTACACGCCCAACCCTGCATTTGCTCGACAAACAGTTTCTCCTTCGCGCTTGGCTCCCGCGTCTTTCTTCGAGAACGTCGGGCTTCCTCCTCGTTGCTTTCTTCGTTTTTTTTTCTTGTCGGCGAGATCCGGGAGATCTAGCTTTCTCAGCGTTGACCGTCTATCCACATATACTCCTATTTGCTCTCGCGGCGTCGTTTGACAACCCAAGATGAGCGTGAGTGTGGGCCCGAAGGACCGCTTGGCTTGCGGTGCCATGCCCTTTTCCCCCTTGGACCAAAGCGACTGACTCGCCTCTAGTACGGCGGGTATAGCCCCTACAGCGACAATGGCGGCGGCGGCGGCCGTGGCGGGTATGTAAATATTTTCATTTCATCTCTTCACATCACCGTCTGCAAGAGCACAGCGCCGTGCACCGACATTTGCTAACAAGTTTGTTCAGTGGGTACGGGTCAGATCCCTTTGATGACCGAAACGCTCTGCAGTATGGAGGTGAGCCCGGGTGATAACATCTTGCTACGTGAGGTCAATGTGATCTCTAATTTGGGCATGCTATTAGGTGGGAATCATGAGCTGTCATCTTTTGGCCAAGGGAACTCGCCTCGGGCCCCGGGTTACGGAAATTCGCCGCAGCAGGGCTATGGGTGTAAGCTGCCAACCTGTCGTTGTCATCGTGACCGTCATCGAGGGATGCTGATCATATTCTTTTTACAGCCCCTAGAGCGCAAAACCAAAACTCGATTCTCGACGAATGCATTGACATCCAAAACGGAATCCAGGATGTTGAGAACAAGCTTGGGGCGCTTTCCGGGCTCCAGAGAAGGGCCTTGGACGATGCCGATACCTCAGGGGGTTCCAACACGAAGCGCGAGCTGGACAACCTGACGCAGGCTATCATGGACCAGTACAGGGCCTTAACAGATCGGCTGAAGAAGGTCAAGTCGAATCCCGATAGCCGCCAACCGCGAAATGTTGCCCAGGTCAACAAGACGGACCGAGACCTTCGCAGAGCGATTCAGAGGTTCCAGGAGCTCGAGGCTGCATCCCGGAAGGAACTACACGCTCAAGCGGAACGCCAGGCGCGGATTGTACACCCTGATGCCACCGACGCCGAAATCGCTCAAATGGTCGACAATGAAGCCCCCGTTTTTCAGCAAGCGGTCATGGGCAGCAGGGCGGAACACGCCAACCGCGTGCTCGGGGCCGTTAAGCAGCGCCACCAGGACATGCTGGCGATTGAGAAGAAGTTAATGGAGCTTCTGAACCTGCTCGACGACATGCAGGAGCTTTTAACCAAGCAGGAGGTGACGGTCATGGCTATTGACGCGCATGCCGAATCTGCCGCCGAAGAAATGGTCAAGGCGAACACGGAGCTTGAGACCACGGTGGCAACGGCGAGGTCGACTCGGAAAAAGAAGTGGATCTGCTTGGGCATATGTGGTACGTTGTGGCTAGGAATTGGGTAAAGCCGACTGTGTGGTCTAACTTGACATTCTAGTTACCATTGTTCTCATCATCGTGATTGCTGTCGTCGCCTACATCCTGGTCAACCGCGCTGCAAGTGGCGGTGGTGGTGGCAACAATAACAACAACGGCAACACAAACGGCGGCACCAATGGAAACACCGATGGTACCAACAGCAATTCTGGCTCCAACGCCGGCACAAATACTGGTACCGGGACTGATACGAGCAACACCGGCAGCACAGCAGGCCAAAAGCGCGGTGTCTTACAGCGAAACCTCCTTGCCGATCTCCAAATGAACACCGCTCGCGCCCCCAAGATTCATTCCGACATCATCCCTTCTAACCGGTTTGCTGGAAGGAGGGGGCTCAGCAACCGTGAAGCTGAGGCTGCGGCTAAGAAGCGGTTTGTGGTTGATTGGCAACGGCCCGACGACGTACAGTCTAACGATTGAAAGGTGGGGGCGGACATTTTGATATACTAGGAGTAGGTAGCTATGCTCTGTGGACATGGATTTCCCGGAGATGATGGGTAATCAGCTCGGGAGGTGAGTCTTTGGGTAGCCCATTTTGGTCGTTTTTTATATCTCCTCGGTTCTTCTGTTCCTCACGCGGAACCACATATCAGCATGGCGGGTCGTTTTAAGATATCAGCGGCGTTGGTGGATCGGGCGGGAAATAGCTTTGGATTTATCCCTCCATTTTCCATTGTGTTCGGGCGTTCATAATACACTTCACGCTGTCCGCTATATAACCATTTCCACGTCTGGCGCTTTTGCCAAATCCGCCCCGAGGCTCATGCGAATACTAGCCGATTTGAATCGCCTTCCCCTTTGATTACGCCTAAAGTATCATGGAAAAATGCCCCGGACCCAGCTCAAATCCTATCTCAATAGGTAATTTGAGATACGAATCACTCAGCTGACATGGCCAAGCTAATCAACGAATTAAATATGGTTTCTTACACCCCTTCAAGCCTTCCATCCCTCAGTCTCCCGCCTTCAGCCTCACTCTCGGCTGGAGGACGGTGTACCGTCCCTCTCTTCGTACCCTCCAAAAACTGCCCATCGCCATCGCCCAACACTCGCTGCCTAGCTGTAGCCGCTTCAACTACTTTCCGCAGCGTCGACATGCCCTTCTCAAATTCATTCAGCAAACCCGTGTACCCTCCGGGCGTTGCCCCGTCCCGGTGTTGCTGTAGCTCTCGCCTCAAGCTCACGCCGAAACCCTGCAGATCCACCTCCGACGTTGACGCCTTGACTGGCAAACCAGAGGACGATTCAGGCTCCAGGCTTACACCTTCAACTCTAAGCACAAGGTTCCCCCCTAGCCCCGTCACCCCAACGCCGCCACGGCCTCCACCGCCGGCATCGCCTTCTATCTGGCTAACCTGAGCCGACGTGACAGCCCAATCTGGCGTCAGGCTACTCGCCCACTTTACCTCGTACCCTAAGCCGTCGGGGCTTGGTTCCATATCGAGGATCACACCTCGGTCAGCGGGCCTACTGCCGCCGCCTCCTTGGACTCCTGTGTCATCATATCCACCAACGCTGTCCCCGCTGCCACTCCCGCCACTACCACCGCCACTACTGTTACTACCGTTGTGATGTCGTGCGAGCGCGGCAGAAAGGATACCGGGGTCGTCGTCGGCGAAGATATAGTGAACTGTTGGGTAATGGACGGTTTGCCGCTTCGATGAATGCGAGACCGAGTCAAGGAGAGCGAAGACGGGTGCGAAGGGTTGTGGTTGCTGTGGGTGGTGCTTCTGTTGTTGCGCTTGTTGTGAAGGTTGTACTGGAGGTCCATCAACAGGCTGCGCGGCGAGTTTCTGGGGAGTCTCGGGTCGGGAATAAGTCACAGACGTCGGTCTGATGTGGGGTGCTATGGCATCCTGGCGCTCCTGATCACGTCGAAGGCTGGACCCGCTCGCTCGGCTGGCTACTGATGGACGTGGACTTGGGGGGACTGGGGAGGCGCGGTAACCCTGTGATTCGGGACGGTCGAGGTCGGGGTTTATATCGGTCATTGCTGCTGGGACCTTCGCGGTGGTCACAGAAGGCCGAGATTACGGAAACGCTAGTCGGGTTATGCTGAGGCAGTGTGGCCTGCGATAGTAAATTGTAGGTTGAGCACAACGGCGCTGCCAGAAATTACGATACGCCCTGCGATGAAATCCCGGGCGAGCGGTAAATACAAGATGTGTTTACCAAGAGGGCGGGGTTGGGAGAGGGAGTCCAGGTAGGTAGGTATTCAGCCTTGCATGGAGTGGAAGTCGGCTACGCGGAAGGGCCGCGTGCTCGAGATGCTTATCTTATCTCTGAGGTACATACATACATGTACTCGATGCACAGACAAGGGTTCCAGCAAGTCCCTCTTTAATAAAGCACGGAATTTGGCATCCTCCATGGTTTATCAGTTAGTTAACGGTGTTTGTTTACTGTGGCTTACGGGCATAGCCACGCGTCCCATACCCCGTATCGAGCTTGCCTCCAGTTTCTGCTATACACCCACGGTGTAATCTCAATCCTACGCCCCAGCGACCCCCGATGTTGTGTCCAGTGAGGTCTCATTTGGCTGCTCGGTCCATTCAAACCCTGGGGCAGAGCTTTAGTCAAAACAACTAGATAGCGGAGAAGCCGTCGAGACTTACTCTGCCGACACATTGGACATTGGCCCTTGGCTGAGTCCTGTTTTATCCACTCTAGAATACAATGCTATAGTCCATTGGTTAGCAACGCGGCGAGCACCCCCTTAAGCAGCAGTGTAACGACAAACCATATGAAAATTATGCCCGCATTTTCCAGATACTATGTGTTTGATCGATCAGTACATTTGCGCAAAAGCAGAGCGGCGGGGTCAAGCCCTCCTAGGTTAGGGTGCTCACGGAGTGGGCAGCTATCGCCGGGGTATTTGCAGGTTGGACACGTTCCGTCAAAGTGTACCTGGCAAATGCCACAAACATCGTCTTCAGGAATGTTCCAACGCCAAGTCGCGACGGCATTCCACTTGGTGATCTTGACTTTCATGTTGTGTGCTGATGAGACGGGAATACAGGATGTGTGGTTGTTTGCTACCTTTATGCATGTCGTTTTTAGCAAGGTTGGAGCTTGTCTGTTTGTTGTTCAGTCGCTCTTACAGGCCCGCCTGCCTACCTCTTTCTCATATGTTCATTCCCCCCCAAATGTGGAAGCTATCGGGGTGCGCCCGCGACAGGTGTATCAATGGAAGAGGAAGTCTGGGCAGACTGCCCAGGATAACGTTAGTGGGGCAAATTAGTGCTAAGCTGGAACCAGACGATGGGGTGGCCCAAGCTCCAAAGCCTGCGGCATCACTCCTACTGATTGTACGGCCCCCCTCACCACCAAATAACAATCTCAAACTTTGCGTGGGCTATTCACATTTCGATGGAGAAAGGTGATCGACAGTAACGCCCACCCACGCCCAGTCGAGGCTGTCACTCAGCGCCCAATTTAAAATTGAAGAGGGCTCTGGAGCTCCGTTGATTGCGGGCAAGGGTCAAATTCACCAAGAAAATCACAAGGGGCCAAAGAGCAACGGTGCAAGACCTCAGCCCACCAACTATGGCGTCTTTTTCTGTTCTCCGCCCACTGCGCACGCCGCTCGGTCGCGGTGATGCCTCTTGGAGATGCGCAACCCGTCTCACAGCCGCCCCTATATTTAGGGCCCGCCGGTCCTTCTCTCACTACCTCGTCGCTCCGCACGAGCTCGCCGAAGCCCTGAAAAAGAGCCCACCGTCGCCCATCACCTCCGAGCCCCGCATAATCCCGCTCTGCGCCTCATGGTTTCTCCCAAACGACCCGCAAGGCCGCACCGGCATCCAGACTTTTCGCGAGAAGCGCATCCCCAAGGCCCGGTTCTTCGACCTGGACAAAGTGATCGATAAGCGCAGCCCATACCCCCACATGCTTCCCAACTCGAAGAATTTCGCCGAGGCCATGAGCGAGCTCGGCATCCGTCACGAGGATACTGTTGTAGTCTACGACAGCCACGAACTCGGCATCTTCAGTGCACCCCGCGTCGGCTGGACTATGAGGGTCTTTGGCCACCCCAAGGTCCATATTCTCAACAACTTTCGACTGTGGGTAGAACAAGGCCTCCCAACAGAATCTGGCAATGTGTGGACTGTTGAGTGCGGCACATATCCCATCCCGGAGATGGACGAGTCCAAGGTCGCCCAATTTGAGGATGTGCTGGAGGTTGCGCAGGACCACAACAAGGAAGGCGCCGAAGGTGTTCAGGTTCTTGATGCCAGGTCCGCTGGGCGCTTCTCCGGCAAGGACCCCGAGCCACGGCCCGGGCTATCCTCAGGACACCTACCAAGCTCGATCAATATCCCGTTTGACACTGTCCTTGACCCTGAAACCAAGGCTTTCCTCCCCGTGGACAAACTAAGGGAGGTATTTACGAAGAAAGGTGTAGATCCGGAGAAGCCCATCATTTCCAGCTGTGGAACCGGTGTCACCGCTTGTGTGATCGAAACAGCACTAAATGAAGCCAACATTGGCTCACCAGCGAAGAGGAAGGTTTACGACGGGAGTTGGACGTGAGTAACTCTCTATAACGAGAACCTGATCCCGAGGAAATGATGTTCGCTAACAAGATGTACATAGCGAATGGGCACAACGGGTCAAACCCACGGACTCCCTCATTCTGAAGGACGTGTGAGAACTCACGAGGATGGTTACCATATCGATTTAAAGACAGACGGCTCTATTTGGGGCGACCACGAAGCACGCCTTCTTTCCTCCATAAGCCCGCTTTAGTGCATGTGTACAAGCAGCCACCAGCGTTTTTTTCCTTGCCCGCGGGCGTTGCGTTTTAGGCTACCAATGGCGAGTTTAGCGACGGGCGTCATTCTGGGAGGCCCGCTTCCCGCAGCTTATTTGGGGGGTTGGGGGCGATCCTTGAGGTTGCATGGTATGGTGTTTGGGGCGTTTAAGGAATTGGTAGAGTATCGCTGGTATTGTGTACATTGAAGCAGGCACGGGCGGAACGCGGGTTCAGCTAAAATTTGCTTTCCTTAACATATTCTCGTCCGGTTATCGATTTCTTTTCCCCCCTCCCACTGCTGACCACTCCTCTCTCAACGCCCACGATCTCACCCTAGTTAATGCTCGCTCATTATCAAGATGAAGCTTTCGCCTCGCGATCAAGCGGCAAACACCCGGTACTTATCAAAGAATCCGAATATCCACTCCGCAACCTGCGTCTCATTGGTCTCCAGCGCAAAGTGCCCGGCATCTAACCAGTGTGTCTCCAGCGTCTTGACATCCTTCTTGAAAGCCTCTGCACCGGCCGGGACAAAGATCTCGTCCGCCTTACCCCAAGCCGTGAGAACAGGCACACGCGACGACCTTAGATACTTTTGGAACCGCGGGTATAGCGCCACATTCGAACCATAGCTCTCAAACAGGTCAAGTTGCACATCCTTGTTGCCTGGTCGGTCCATGAGCGCCTGGTCCAGATAGTATGCCTCGGGCGGGATGTCGTCCGGGTGTGGAGAGCCGTTCTGGTACTGCCACTGGGTTGCGCCCAACTCGAGCAGACCTCGCAGCGCCTCCCGGTCCTCCTTGCGCGCTCCCTCGGGGATCCAGAGCTTTTGGATCTGGCTCCAGAATGGCTGACCCAGTCCCGCCTCGTAGGCATTGCCGTTCTGGGAGATGATAGCAGCGATGGCATCGGGCCGCTCTAGGGCGAAACGGAAGGCAGTCGGTGCGCCGTAGTCGAAGATGTACACCGCGAAACGTGTCAAGGACAGGGCGTCCACAAAGGCAGTGAATGTCTGGGTGAGGTTGGCAAAGGTGTACTGGTAGTTGCGCTCCTCCGGGACGGTGGTGAAGCCGAACCCGGGAAGGTCGGGTGCGATGACACGGTAGCGGGTAGCGAGGATGGGGATTAGGTTGCGAAACATATGCGATGAGGAAGGGAAACCGTGAAGTAGCACCACAGTGGGCGCATCGAAAGAGCCGGCGGCACGAAAGAAGACATTGACGCCGTCGGCTTTGACGGTCGCAACCCGGATCGTTGGAGTGTTGGCCGACATGGTGATGTTGTCGTGGGGCTCTGCAAATTAGAAGACGGTGTGAAGTTGCGAGCGTCAACACAGCAGGTTTTGTATATTGTTAGAAAGGGGGGCTTGTTCGTGAGTACAGTCACCGATCCGAAGAGTAACACACAAACTGCGAGATGCTGCTTAAGATGGTGCTGAAACCTCCTCGACATGGAGTTCAACCACAACTTCTTATATTCTCAACGTCTACATGCTCACCGTCGTTGAGCAACATGATAATCCGCCGCCCTTCATTGACATGTCGTCCAAATCCTACGCCCTTCGTACACATCTATGACTGATTCCAAATGCAGTGGCGTCGTTGCGCCTGGGGTGCTTATTTGTTTCCCCGTGCGGGAAGTATTCTTTGTCGCTCAGTCAGCATTTGGTGCCTCCATTGGTCAGCGTTGAGGTTGTGTGCAGAGTGGATTAGTGAACAACGCTGCCGTGCTCAAACACCCACGCGTTACAACTGGATGGGTTGGACATTATGAGCCGGTGAACAATACCATGGGTAAATTGATTTCACATAGACTTGCAGGGAGTCCCTTAGTACCCGCCGCCTTGTGTAAGCTAATTGATTGGCTATGTAGGACTGGGGCGACGATGTTCCATGTTCGATTTGTAGGTACGGGAGCTCCGGGGCATTCGTTAACTAAGTAGGTAGTACGGATATCGACCGGAATTTTCCTTCCCCTAAACCTTCGAATATTGGCTTGAAAGGCGCCATATTTGAGGGCCGTCCGTTTGATAGCTCCATCTGAGCTTAGCATCCTCCTGGGGCATATCAAAAGCTCGCCTAGAAAGTGGCAACTAAGAAGTGGTCCCTTTTGATGATATCGGCAAGTTATGGGGTGAAAGCATATCTAGTTCACCCAAACTCAGTTGGTCAACAAACGTTCTTTGCTTCCCCCGATCTCCCCCCCTCGGGCCCCCCCAAATCGAGTATGCTGTACCAGGCTTGATTTTGCTCATACTCACAATTCATCTTTCCTTTCGTGGAGCCGACCTTCGAATTCATTACTGAGGGTTATAAAGTGCTTGAATAGGGGCGCATCCTCGCCCAGACCCCAGGCAAACACCCCACCCAGACGTCTTTGGCCTAAGATCGCAGGGAATTTGCGCTTGATGGCGTCTGGCGTATCAAATGTCCACCAGAGATCTTCTGCGGCATCCCAGTAATAGTAACCTCCTTGGTCCTCGTCGTAGACCCCGAAATTGACTGCTTTGGTGAACGACTCGGCGACCTCGTCCGGGATGGGATCATGCCATGAAAACCCGCCACTGCGGCCAAGATCCTTGCCCGTGGCCGGGTCCTCGAGCTGCAGTGTAGGGCATCCGATGGGGGACGCGAGCGCACACTCATCATGGACCGTTTTGAAGTACTTGATGTAAAAGGCAAACCCCAGATTCAGCTTCTGCGGAGCCGCACCGGCTGAGATGTAGGCATCAACGGCTTCGAGGCTCAACGCAACGCCGGTATGATGCTTGGTGACGGTGTCGCGGCGGTTCATGAGATCGTATGTCATCACATTCAAATAGTCCACATGACGCATAATCCGGGGAACGGTCAGACGAGTGAACGCAAGCATGTCTCGTTGAAGCCCTGGGACGGCGGCCGAAATAATCTTGTTTGGCCCGAGAGCTCCACGCAGCTCTCCGAGGAGCAGGGGATAAGCGTCGATTTCCCAGGCCTTGGCCGAGTTGGGGACCTGCTTGTAGTCTTCGCCGTTACCACTAGGGCAGATATTAGTGACGGTCTCTCTCGTAGGGACCACCCACTCTAAGAGATCATGCTTACCCGGGATACTCCCAGTCAACATCAATTCCATCCGCGCCTGTCGCCGCAACCATGCTGGCCACGTTCTCGGCGAACGTCCGGCGCGTTGTGTCGTTCAGTGCGGCGGCAGAGAAGCCAGCTGTGTCCCCCCAACCGCCAATGGCCACCTGGACCTTGGTTCCTTTTGGAAACTTGGATCGGACATCTGTGACGGTAGTGAACAGAGGCCAATCTGTCCTCCCAGGCTCATTGAAGAAGCCTGGGCTCATGAAGGCTATGGCGACATGAGTGACGTGTTGAAGCTGGTCTATAGATGGGGCCACTGGGTGCTGGCTACAGTGAGATGGGCGGGTTAGCAAGGATGCGGACTCCGGACGACGATCTCATTAAACGCGAGGAGGAAAACTGCTGATTACCCCGTGAAGTACATGATACAACGCAAGTCTTGCTTTGCTGTCATGTTTAGAGCCATGCCGACCGAGAACAAGAGTAGCGACAGCGATTGCACCGATAGCTTTGGCACCATTTTCATGGATTTCAATTCAAGGTATTCGGTGTTGCTAGACTCAAACGTGCACTTCGGTGATGCCAAAAGACTGAGAAGCGTAACTCGGGGAAATGCAACGGAAAACGGTTGTGGAAGGCAAAGTGGTTACGTTTACCAACCGCATTCCCATCGAAAGGATGGTGATCAGATAGGTCTAAGCCGGACAGCCCGCTCGCTACCTAAGACATCTGATGGCTCTCGTGCAGGTGTCGAGGGGCGGGTGAGCTTGCATCAATGGCTGGAGGTGTTTACATAGTACCTAACCGGGAAAGTATAGCGTGTGTTAAATACAAACACTGTGTACACACGGTGGAGCGGCGCTCTAGGCCCTGAGTGTAGGAAAGCTTTGACGCTTCGAGCTCAAGTTTTTGCCGATTGGCCCATCAAACTTCAACATTGACCAAGGACACTTGCACCAGCCCTTTTACTTCCTCAATACCAATTGAGGAATTGGAGTTTGGCGACAATGAACTGAGAGACTACAGCCATGTTTGAGAACCTCTGCACCCTGCCGCTGTCGGCGGATCTGTTCACACAGGTGCTGCATCCCTCCAAGCCACTGTTGACCGTCGGCCTGTCAAGTGGTCGTGTCGAAACGTTCCGGCTACCGAGCGAGGATGACGACGGCAACGGTGACAGCAGTAGCTCCACGAGCGGCAAGGGGTTAATCAAAAGTGTATGGAGCACCCATCGACACAAGGGAAGCTGCCGGTACCTGGCTTATAGCCACGATGGAGAAGGTTGGTTAGGGGACAAACATGGCGCGGAAGGGAACACGACCCTTCCGCTAATCGCACGACATACGGAATTACTGACATATGACTACTAATCTAGCACTTTACTCAGCCGGAACCGACTCGGTCGTCAAGCATTTCTCCCCCGAGACCGGCATTGTCGTGTCCAAGATCGGCTTGCCTCCCCGCAACAGCGCGACAAGCGCCACCGACTGCCCGGCCATCATCCACAATCTTTCCCCCCAAACACTGCTTCTCGGCACAGACTCGGGCGGCCTTTACATCTTCGATCTCCGGGAGAATGGTATCCTGAACCCCAGGCCGGTCCGTAAACACGTGCCGCACGCCGATTACATCTCGAGTATCACACCACTACCCGCCTCCGCCGAGAGCACATCCGGCTTCTCTAAACAGTGGGTATCCACCGGTGGCACCACCCTTGCCGTGACCGATCTCCGCGCCGGGATCGTCGCAACATCGGAGGACCAAGAGGACGAGCTGCTGTGCTCCACCATTATCCCGACAGGGTTGGGCCCTAAGCGCATGCGCAGCAACGCTGTTGTCGCGGTCGGCACCGGCGGTGGTGTACTGACGCTTTGGGACCGTGGGGCGTGGGATGATCAACAAGAGCGCATCTACATTGCAGGCGGGAAGAACAAACGGGATGGTGACAGCCTGGACGCCATCGTCCGTGTGCCCGACGAGCTCGGGTTGGGGAAGCAGGTGATGGTGGGCGTTGGTGACGGCAGTATAGCTGTTGTGGACCTCAAACAGCGCGAGTTGCAGACTGTGTTGAAACACGACGAAATCGAAGGCGTCGCTGCTCTGACGTTTGACTACCAAAATCGCCTGATAAGCGGCGGCGGTCGGGTGGTCAAGGTTTGGGCGGAATCCGGAGTTGAGGGTCTCGAGGACGATGAGGAACTTGGCGAGACGGTTTCCGGTATCAAGAGGTCAGTAGATAGCGATGAAGATTCCGATGGGGACGATAGCGACAGCGATAACGAAGGCGCGAGGCAACAACAGTCCAAGAAAAAGCGCAAGAAGGGCAAAGGTGGTGGTGGTGCCGGGCGGAACGTGGCCTTTCCCGGGTTAGACTAAGGTTCCCGTTACACATGGTGCGTAACGTGGAATGCGTCCGGCTGGCCGTTACCTCGACAGCCCCGACTCCTGGACTTAGATCGTAAGGGGCTTACATTCCCCGCACTGCCGCATCGCCCCTCCTAGCTTGTGAGGAGTAGTACCCCCACGGGACGCACAGTTGGCAAACCTGCTGAGGTCACTCGCCTGTCGTCGAAACGGAATCCATTAACAATACGAACAATGGCACTCACATCAGCTCGATTGTGCTTCCTCTCCTGATTTAGTTTATGAGCCCTTGGAGGCTGTGTATGCTTCGGCCGCAAACTTAACGTGCATATGGTTGGCCGGTGGTGATTGACGGGAGGACACGAGAGTATGGAGAATGACATGAAGTTCAATGTTGAACAGCGTTGGTTAGCTTGTAACTATGGGAACACTCGCTAGTTTATTGGATGTGACGAAATGAGAAAATGAAGCAAGGGAACCCCACTTCGATCCTTAAGGAAGTCAGGGGACTGTTGGTAAGATGCCCCTGATCTCAAAGCTACAAGCTCAAATCATGCGATGAAAGGGAGTGTGAAGACCAGCCTTGTGTTCAGGTTTCCCCTTGTGTTGCTCCCCAGGTACAGATGAAACATGGTCTGAAGTCCTGCTGAGTTACCCCTGAGAGTAAACATCGCATGGAAGATACCCATCCGGGAGAAGTGATATTTAGGCTGGGACTGAGCATTCCGCGCTTCCAGGTTTTATCCTTTCCGTTTGACTCCAATCAATGTCATGGGGTCCCCGACTATGAGTATTTTCGGGTTTGCGGGAACGGTGGCTGTTAGACGCGGCCGGGACGCAAAGTCGCTTCGCTAATTCGTTTCTTGTATTAGCTATTAGTAGTCTAACTAGTCGTCACAATAATCTCCATGGCCGGCATCAGCTAATCATCGAAGCCGCTGCCGGTCTCCTTCTATTATAACGCCACATAAAATGAATCCCATCCCGATCCCATGGCCAGTGACAGTCTACCAATCCCAGTTGCAGTACAGATACAGATTACCCTGCCCTCTAAAATTTTAACGCCGGGGAAAGTAAAAGTAGCATGCCGCATTCTACAGCGACGCATATACCCTCTCCACAACGCTCTGGCGCTTGTCAAACTTCATGTCCTTCTGTAGCTTGGCCCACGACTCCGCGCCCCTCCTGGCCAGCTCCTCGGGCACCTCAGGGCCCTCGTCGGCCATGCGGCGATTGAAAAGCTCAAGGCTGACCCAACCCTCGAAGCCAAGGCCGTGAAAAAGCGCATGGGAAAGTTCCTTGACGGGGAGGTAGGCGCCGCGGTCTTGTTCGCCGTAAAAGAGCCGGCAGTTGCGTGACCAGCTCATCCGGGCTGGCTGCTCCGAGTTGTAGAATGCATGACCGGGTAGCAATGGGTTTCTTAGGCGTTCGGCGTCAACGACCTGGACGTAGAAAACCTTCTTGACATCGACCGTTTTGAGCAAACGGGCGATCGACCTGCGCACTTGATCCTCCGCCCCAATGGTCCTGCCTGACGCGCGAGTCGGGTCGGCGTAGATGCGGCCGGCAATGTTGAAGGTGTCAAGGCATATGCCGAAATTGGGGCGATCGACACGCTGCACGACATCCCAACATTTCTCCCACGTGTTGATACGGGTACTCCAGCAGAGGCTCTCGTAGGCAAAGCGAATGGGCGGGTTGGCGTCGAGCCCCATATCAGCCACTTTACGTAGGTCTGAGACAATCAGGTTGATGTCGCTGGTCACCTGGCTGGCGGGGAGAAAGCTGGCTGGGATCTGGATGATGTCGGTCTTGAGCTCACGGGCGAGGCGGAACCAGAATTTGAGCTGGTCGAGGCGACGTGCGTGCTCCTTGCGGTCGAGCAAACCGTCGTAGTGACTGAAGGGCTGGAGGCAGAGAATTTCGATGTTCCGGGCCTGGCAGACTTGTAGGATGTGGCGGGCGGCTCTAATCTGGGCCTGCTGGGACGGGCCGGCGGGAGACGGAGGCTCATTGGACAAGCTATCCGCAACATCGGCCAGGTCCTCATGGAAGAGCTCGATGCCCTGATAGCCGTACTTGTAGGCGGCATCCATCTTGGCGGTAAAAGAGTGGCCGGCATAACACCGGCCGAGCGACATGGATGTAATAGCGAGTTTATATGACATGGCGGCTCGCTTGATCGGAGAGAACGGCCAGATTTTCAGGATGAATCTCAGTCGGAAACAGAAGTGAGTTTGAGGTGGTTGATGAGGGTGAGATCGTTTTAGGGAGGCTGAGATAAATTTTGACGAGGGACGAAAGTATTTCTAGGGCTGGCGGAGGTTAATATCCTACTCGGTCATGTGGCGGGCCTAGGTAAGTCAGGATGAGGGATACTGGGGGGGAGGGTGTGTGTAAAACGTGCGTACGAAATTTTCTCAGATGCCTGTCAGGAGGCCGAAATAGACGACAACGGCAGGGACGAAAAAGGGAAGGAAGCACCGCAACAGAACCGATACAACCCTCTTGGAAAGAAGGTCCTGACAAAAAAAACAAAAGGCGAACACAGAAGTATTAGTACCTTGACCAACAGCATTGTTCAATGACTTTCATGACTGATTTTTGCCCCTCAGCTTCTTTGTTCAAAATCCGTAGGTGGGTGTCTGAATAATCCCGTACCAAACCAGGTGCCAGATGTGAGTTGTTGCTTTTCCTTCTTGATAGAAATCAACCCCCCTGCAGCCCTCGAGAGGCATCCAACCTGGCGGGTACGTGAGCCAGACCCAGCGGCGCATTTGGCGTCCGAGCCAACATCGTTTCAATAGTGTAGCCTAGACCCCAACGAAAAGGTTTCGCGTGTTCTTTTCCTGAGCGCTGTTTTGGGCGAGCTAACGTTGTCTTGGAATCAGGGGGCAGATCATCCAGAGCCCCGGGTCGGCGAGACGAAAGCTCCTTGGTATCACCGCCTCATTTTCTGGTCTGGGAATCCTTGAAATCTTCCGCCTCATCCCGTGACCTACGAAATGGCGGAATGGGAGCAGGGAGCGGTGTGGACATTTTGGCCCGTGTCGTCTGTCAAAATTGTTTTTAACTGGGATAGATTGGGCCAAATTTCAAATCCGGTCACGTTATCCCGGAATGCTCCGTGCAGCTGGGCACGAGGCGGGCTGATCGCAAGCCATGACCGAAGATAAGCGAGCGTTGTGGGGCGATTGGGCTGAGAAACTGAGAAAAGGGAAGAACAAAGGAAGCCGCAAAAGGGGAGAAGGCAGGCTTGAAATGTGAAATGTGATGATGCAGCTGGTCGTCAGTTTAAATGCATCCATCCATGTATGTAATTAACGGGACTCTGTTTTGTTACTCCACCGGCATCCCAATATGGAGAGCCATTGGGGCCTTGGTTAAATGTTTAACCAGGAGAGGTTTCCCAAGGGTTATCAAGATATCCTCAAAGCAGGTCTTCGGCCGTCAGGACTTCCTTGTATGTATTGGATATACCGGCACAATAGTCCTTGCTCCGTTACTCCTTTTATAGTTCTCATCTAGTTAACAACCCCTCCTCTCGTTTGTCCTGTCCCTCCCCCATTATCCCCACCGTCTTCTTCCCGGTCTCTTTTACTTACTACTTCTCTCCTTTCTTGTCATTTCCCCGTTTTGGCGGCTCCGCTAGATGCAGTTTTCCCGGAGACGTCACAGTAAGTATCTTTTTAATAACACGGCTCTTGGGTTGAATCTCACTACCTTATCAACATCTAGGTAACCACTTAAATTTACTTATCTTTGCCTCAACCCCCCGTTCTTGTGCTACAGTTTCCAGCAACGTATCCTTCACTACAACCCCTTAAGAGCTTTCGTCCTGGCTTTTGACAATACCCAGGATCAGGGACATTGGATAGATAAGATGACACCGATCGTGACGCCTCGTGAACAGCAGGAGAAGCAGGGGGGGTTAGCCATCGCCCTCGACGCCCACATCCAACGGCTTGACAAACATGGTTTCTTATTCGGGAAAGGACTCGCAGCGTCAATGTCACCGCTGTTGCACTCCGTTGTCTACCAGGGGTTGGGTCTGCAATGGGGGCAAATACGTCTCGATTCCACCGACATGGACCTTTTCCTGCAGCTCATAAAACACCCAAAATTTTATGGTACGCCTTGAAGAACAATCCATAGACTACACCTAGATACTCACCAGTTCACCGCAGGGGCATCCGTCACCATGCCACATAAGGTTACCATCCTCAGCCGATTGGATGAGCTGACAGAGGAATGCCGCGAGGTGGGAGCATGCAACACACTATTCCTCCGCCACCTTCCGGACGGCCGTCGTCTATTCTGTGGTGCCAACACTGACGTCGTCGGTATCCGCGAGTCCTTTATCCAAAACGTCCCGGTTGGCTCATCCGTCTACGAGAACCGCCCAGCTATGGTCATTGGCGGCGGCGGTGCCGCCCGGTCTGCCATATACGCCCTGCATAAATGGCTCGGCGCTACTCAGATCTATCTCGCTAGTCGTGACGACAGTGAAATCGAGGCCATCGTGGCCGAGTGCAAGGAGCGGTCCTATGGCGCTCGTCTCTTATATGTGAAGACACCCGAGCAGGCTGAGGCGCTTGAAGCACCTGGAGCGATCGTGGCGTGCATCCCGGACCGGGCACCAGTGACCGAAGGTGAACAAACCCTCAAGAGAATCACAGAGGTTATGCTGCGGAAAGAGCGGAAAGGGGCGCTGTTGGAGATGTGTTATAACCCTTCGCCTTTTACGGCATTAGGTGCCCTGGCGGAGTCGGAGGGGTGGCAGGTTATCTTGGGGACAGAGGCCATGATCTGGCAAGGTATTGAGCAGGTCGGTTGTCCCATCTATCTGATTTCCCTCCTTTCTACACGTGTGCTGACATTGGTACCTTAGGACAAATATTGGACTGGCCGCGGTGCGGATGAACTTCCAGTCACGGAAGTGAAGAAGGCGATTGCTGCGAAGGTTATAGAGATTTCGAGGCCATAGCGATCAGCGCTTCAGGGGCTCAATAAATTGGTATATTTATGTCGATATTCCCGCAAGGCCATCGTCGCGGAGTATACAAGTCTGGACCCGCGGTTCGTCACATATGTGGCGGGCCATGAAGTTCCGAGGGCATTTCTGTGTTATCTCATGGAACTCCTTGATTTTATATACCTGGGACGAATATATCACTGAGCATGGATATCCCGCGTCAGTGTCAACCAAAGATGAGCTTAAATGTCAAACAACTCATTATCCAGCGCCAATATTGGTTCAGAGGCTTGCTCTCCATATTAGGACATACAATTCCGTTGCCAAGTTGAACTCAGCGATTAGCATAATGTCGAACTGGGAAATACAGTCGCCCCATACCACACATCATCAGACCCTCGCTGTCCCCTCCAAATGATCTGACCTAGTTTTCTCCCCGGCGCAAGATGACACATCCTCCGCCGCCCCGGCCCCTCCGCCTTGAGCAAGGTCATCCATGAGTACCTGATTCGCCTTCCGAACGGGCTTAATCTCAAACAGCCGGTCCATTGCCTCGAGTGGGATCGATTTAGTCTCCGGTAGAAAGTGGTAGACGAAGATAATCGAGAGCAGCATTAAGGCCGCAAAGAAAAAGTATACGCCGTATCCCATCTTGAGAAACATCTGCGGAGTGAAGCGCGAAATGATGAAGTTCCAGAACCAGTTGTTGGCTGATGCGGACGCTTGACCTAACGAGCGCGTGTTTTGGTCAAACATTTCCGAGTTCACAACCCATGGTGTGCCATTCCATGACGGGGTGTAGAACGCTGTCCAGAGGTAGAAGAAGAAGACAGCAGCGATGCCCCCTCCGTCCATCCTCCTGCTGCTGTTGGTTCCGTCCTGGTCTTTGGATGATGGGTTGGCGATTTTGATGTAAGCTCCAATAAACCACATGCACAGCGAGCCGCCGAAGGCGCCGATGAAAAGCATGCGGCGTCGTCCCACGCGATCCACAAGCCAAAGCAGCCAAAGGACCGTCAATGCCGTCTTGACAACGCCGAAGAGGCCCGTCGTAAGAAACCCGGTGTTGATGCCCACAATACCGATACTGCGGAACACTGTCGGGCTGTAATAGTTGATCGAGTTGATACCTGTTACGATCGTTTAGAGCCATTATATCATATACGGGACCTTCTGCAATAAACAATGGTCAATGACTCACCGGAAGCGTTTTGTAGCAGGAAGAGCATCCCGCCTAGGAAAAAGCGCCACTGGACTTTGCGCTGCCTGAGTGCCAGGAACGGCTTCCAGAGCCCCTTGCCAACCTCCCTTTCAAACCTCTCAATGTCCCGATCAATTTGCTCAACCTCTTCGAGGATGTACTGATCATGCGGTTCAAGGTTCCGGATCCAGCACATGACTTTCATTGCCTCAGCCCTCCGGCCATTTGCAAACAACCACCGCGGCGACTCCTTGATCCAAAACACCCCAAGGAACAAAAGCCCCCCCGGTATCAGCTGGACCGCGAAAGGGATCAGCCACTGGCTCCTTGTCGGCAGCATCGTCGTGTTGACACCATAGTTGATCCAGAACCCAACCAGCCCCCCAATCTGCCATCCCAGTTCATAAATACCGACCAGTCTCCCCCTGACAGCGGGTGGCGCCAGCTCCGAGATATAAATCGGCACCATGTTCGACGCGCCCCCTACCCCAACGCCCGCCAACACCCTCCCCGCTAGAATCGGTCCCAGGCCCCTTTCCGCACTCGCTGCCAGCATCACACCAGCCCCAACCAAGAACACACACGCAAACACCGCCAACGACGTCCGCCGGCCGAGAAAATGACTTGTCACATAGGCAAACAAGCTACCAAAGAAGGCACCTGCCTGGTATATGGATACGATATTCGACTGCAGCAGGGCGAGAGCGTCCGGGTCATAAGACGCAAAACTAAACTCGCTGGCGAAGGAGGGCAGCGCGAGCGTGGTGCCGATGAAGGCGGAGTCGTAGCCGATCATGCACGAGGCGAAGGAGGCGACAGCAGCGCAGCCATAGACGCGCCAGTTATAAACGGCCCTTGGGGTCGGGCGGTCTTCTTTGAGGGCGAGGAGTGTCATGGTTTTGTTTGTTGGAAACTGCTTGTCGGCACCGTGCATGCCGTAGCGTTGGGTGGTGGCACGAGAGATGCCCCACGGGGAAGAAACTTAGTCAAATCCGGGGAAATTGGGGTCGCTTGTGGCATTCTACCTGGGTGTATTTGTGTGGGTGGTAGTAATGGTATCGCAGCAGCCGAGCGACAACAAACTTCAATCGAATCCGTGTTAGTACAACTAGGGTTGTCACCGCCCTCGCCTCCTTACGGAATCGCCGTAAGGGTGTTAGTCGCAGGACAGAACGCGCTCCCAGCCGCGGCAGGCATGTGGCAGTTGTGGAGAGGTCGGGATTGGAAAGATATTACACCACCTCGATACCGGGAAAGGGAAGATTTGGTGGAGCTCTCTACACTTTTGGGATGGGCGAACCATGCGTGCCATGCTCTCGTGAAACGCTGCTCCTGCCGATCTACGGGCTCTCTCCGGTCTGCAAACACATGTCAGGAAATTTGTGTGCTTGAGCACCAAGTGATCCACGAAACTTCTCCAATCCCCGCATTTTGGGGAACCGTTTGGGGCAAGTTCCCCGGTAACAAGGATGAATACTCTGCCGGTGGCAAGCCTCAGAAAAAACGGCGGTAGATGATCTCGGCAGATCTACCGGACGATGGAGCTCGGACTGCGATGGTACTGGATGGGCCCGAGCAAGACGGCGGTGTTCAGCGACAGACGACTCTCCGGAAACACCAGGTGATATCGACTTCTAGCTGCATCCAGGAACTCTATCTTAGCCGTCCGCCGAGTGTCTTTACGGAATCTTGGTAAAAAAAGAAAGGATCGAAATAACGTTGTTAGTCTGTTCGGGAATGGGATTGATACGCGATTAACAACGGGATTGACGATATCAATGACGATGGAATGTTCATACCTTGCTCTGTGACAATATATACCCCTACGTGCCTGTAGGCGTTCACAAAGCCAAACTTCAGATACCTACCTGGGCTGCAGAAGACTTGGCATCACCTGGCGTGTTCAGGCGGCCACCCTTAAATGCCACTGAGAAAACCGCACGGCACTACGGTCGAACAAGTAAAGGTCAAATTTGGCGCCCGTGAATACCCAAGCTGTACAGACTGAAGGACAGCATCGAAACACTATTTCAAGATTCTTCCGTAGAAATGCTGTTTAGTCGAGGCTCCAACCGTGCCAGATTCAGACTACCAGCATCAGGGTACGCCTTGAAGACCTCTCGCCTCATGAGCCGACGGGGTGCTCGGCGGCCCGTGAAGAGCTCAAACTGGGCAAAGCCTTGCTCTGGAAGCAAATCGAGCCCATCCATTGCTACCCACCCACGATGTGCCTCCTTCCGGACCTGTTCCATGAGGGGGCTGTTCAAGGTCTTGTACTCCAGCTCCAAGACAACGCCGCCTGTTGGGCTTTCAAGCCATTGTGGAGGTACCGTAAAATCTGGTGATCGGTTGCCGCCAATGCCATGTGTTGGTATGCACGAGACAATCATGGTGGGACGTTTGTAACCTTCAGGCCAAGGGTCATCCCGCGACCGAATGATATGAAACCTTGTCACCATTGCCTCTTTGGCCGCTGGGCTCGTACTGAACAACGGAAGCCCATTCCGCGTTAGCAGCGTCTCAAAGTGGGAGACAAGCTTCGCAGCGTTGGCCGATGTCCGGTTGAAAATGAGAATATCTTTGACTCCGAGCTGCAGCATGGCATACACAGCTGCCCTGGCCATCCCGCCGGCACCGACGACGAGACCGCAGCTACTGGGACGTACCGCATTGGCCGGCGAAAGGCCACGGCGGATACATGCTCGGATACCGATCCAATCCGTATTCTCCCCGTAAAGAGCCTTCACCGGACCCGCGATGTTCCTCCCATTGGATAGTAGGGCATCGTTGGGGATGCTGCCGTCCGCATTGATGTCCCGCACAGGGATCAGAGTGTTGACCGCACCGATGGCCCGGGCATGCCGGCTCAGTGAATGGGTTAAACTGATAATTTCGACCTTGAAAGGTAAGCCCACCGAGGCACCGGCAAAACAGGGATCATTGAGAAGTTCCTTTAAACTGGCGATGGTGCTCGTTGAATGTGGCTCGTACTGGTGTGGAATGCCGCACGCTTTGAGGGCGGCATTGTGCATGGCTGGAGACAAGCTGTAGCTTACGTTTGCCCCAAACACGTACAATCTCAAGGGGCGGTAGTAAAACGCCGAGTACAAAGCTTGCGTTGCCTCCCGGGCCGTAAGCGATGGGTAGAGTGATGCCGAAGGCGAGAGCCCCCAGGGCTTATTTCGCAACCCTTCTGGCATGACCGAAGTAAGTATCCGGTTGAAACACGCTGACGTTCGTCCCAAGATTCCAGTGTTGAAAGCAATAAGGGGAAGCTTGGGGCCAGGGGCGGATTCGACGTTACGGTGGACAAGACGGACGTCCAAATTCTCGGTAGCAGTCACTGCGTTTCTCGTAAATCTTACGAGATCACAGCCACCGCTCTGAGCCTTTTCGTAGTAGGAAACCCAAAAAGCGTCGTCCCATGCTGGCGGGTCTGGGTCTCCCAACTGGATATTGCCCACAACTTTGCAACTCCCTTTGCAGTCGATGATATCGTTCAACAGTGAAGTTCCAAGTCTTAGGTCGAGGGAAATGTACTCTGGAGCTAGCCTTAAGCCGTGTTGGACGTATGACATGTAAACTGATTGCCAATATTCATCCGACAATGCTGCTTCGGGGAACGCCACATGCAAGAAGAGTGGAATGATGGCATCTCGCCTAAACTGAGCCACAACGCGGCTGATTTCACCTGCTCGGTGGGCGGAGATGCCAGATGAACATACGTAGTCGGTGTGGTCGGTAACGAGGTCGTCGATGACAATTTCTATAGCGTCGGCGCCCGTTTCTAAATCTTGAATGTCTAGGTCGCCCCGGATGAATGACGAGAGCGGGACGGAGATGGCGTAGGTGAAGTGTCTGGTTTCGATAGGAATCGAGGATAATGGGAACGCCGACTCGATAAAAGGAATAGAGCCGCTCGGTAGCACCAGGGATAGAAATTTGAGGAAATGCCTCTCCGCTCGCTTGAGTGTTAGATACGGCGCGGTTGGCCGATCGGGGTCGGCCGTTGTGGACGAGAGGCGCGAAGTTGCGAATTCGTCAGGCAGGCTGCTGTCCTCCGAGACGTTAAAAAACTCATAGCGCGTGCAATTCCGGAAGAAAGTGCTGGTTGCGCCGAGAATATTGCGAGTTTTCTGGATGCTCTCGATCCCCAGGTGAGTTTGGATGGCTTTAGGGTCGCGGAGGATGTATATGATTGGGACGGTAGTTTGTAATTGCTCCAGGGCTGACTGGATCTCCTTCTCGATCCAGGAGCAAACGATGATCGCATGTTTTCGGTGCCGTTCCAGAACATCATGCAAAACATCAACTTCTCGGGCCTGACAAGCTGCAGAACCGTGCAACTTTTTATACGCCGGACTAGAAGAGCCAGTAACTTCCCGGAAAACCATCTCGAGGTCAACCACGTTGCGATCCATGGCAGAAGAGGCAATTACGGCGAGCGTTGTCTTACCCGCGCCGCGGATGCCAGCAATGATGATGGATGTCTCTACATCGTAGGTGACAGCTACGGAACCAGACAACTTGCGTGGTGGAGATCGATACGCGGGCGAATGGCCTAGGGTTATTTAGCGGTGGTTGCGCGTGAGGACAGATATTTTCTAGGAGTTCGGAATAAAGGATAATGGGAAGAGAGAGCAGGGAAGAAACTTACGGGCGACCGCAGGCCCGGTCGAAGATAGCGGCGGCGCACGGGTTGTAGACGAGGAAGCGGAGTTTATATCCTTCACAGGGAAGAGACCGGGGGAAGCGCGCCGGTCAGATGGTGGTGTAGACCCTTGGGGTTGACCATCCTGAGCGAGTGCCATTCTCGCATAGGAGCGCTTGACGCCAGCAACGGTGGGCGATGGCATTATGCTGGTGACAGCCAAGGGCGGCCAATTGGCAGAAAACTAGGGAGCAGAGTGTAGGGGAGATGTCTGCCGTATCTTGACGAGGTGTCTTGTCGAGGCCTACCGTCTTAGCGGCTGTCTAGGTCCTGCGACCGACTTCCCTTTGGTGTTGGGCAAACGACCGGGACGGGCAACAACCCAGCCAGCTGGGATCAGGGTGAGAAGAGAGGCCCAGTGTGAAAGTAAATGGGGCGGCTCCTCAAGCAGCTCTATGACGGGACAAGAAATACAGAACTGGCGCCTCGTCCTGCCTGACCTCTAGCTGGAATCCCGTATGCTTCTTCTTGTGTCTCGTTCGGGTTGTAAGGGGGGCGCACAGACGGGAATTCGCTGGGTTACGGGGAGGTTCCGAAGGTGTAAAAGGTTTGGTCAGAAGCTTGTGGGGCGTGGGAGGAAATGCGACGCTCAACACAAGGCTCCAATTCCCAAGCGAGGATAATTGTTCACCCTGCGAGCTCCACTCGTTTAATCGATTTCCCCCTCTCCGACTCCCTCCCTTTCCTTGAAACTTCCACGCACCTAAGCAAGCTAGGGGCAGCTGCGGACCACAGGAGCCACATAGCAGCACAACAGCACTCAATTACCTTGACGTCAATTGCCTTTCCTACAAACTGTGAAGCACACGGTATTTCCCCACCCGATCGGCACTAGGGTTTTCCTAAACAGCAAGCTTAAACGCGCGGCAGCTCGACTCCAGGACAGCGTCTTGGCGTGCAACGACTCGCCATTCAACACCCATCGCACCCGACTGCGCAAACACCACATCACAGGGTTATTGACGGGGCCCATCGGAACCAAGTGGTGAACTGCTTCGCCAACCGTTACCCACGAGCCGATGCGGATGGAGCTGGCGGACTAGGCCCGGCGCACACGACGGACGGGGTTCATATTTTATGGTCGCTAGAGAACGAGAATTTAGCCCCGCGGTCTTATCTTTTTTCGGACTCGAGGCAGCCGTCTAGGTAGGCGGGTATGGTACACCGGTGATATTGGTGTCGGCGCGAGGACTGTGCCGGAGGGCCGACTCTATCACTCCGCTGCAATGCCGCCAAAGCGGCGGCCTGCTGAAGCCGGAACCCCTAGCAGCTCGGACCTTGGTCCTTTCAACCCAGCCGAATCGTTGCCCGTGCCGGCCTCAGCCGTGGCCCCGCCCGCCAAACGGCAAAGGGTGTCGAGAGCTTGTGACCAGTGCCGCGCAGCACGTGAAAGATGCGATGGCAAACAACCCCAATGCCAGCCCTGCGTCTCGCAGAGTCGGCCGTGTACTTACGAGGTGAGCCCTAAGAAGCGGGGCGTCCAAACAGGATATATTCGTACCCTTGAGTTGGCCCTTGGTTGGGTCTTTGAGAAGGTGCCCGGTAGCGAAGAAACCCTCGGGGCTCTTCTTACCCAGGGGGGTGACGGGGGTCATCCGATTCTGGAGGGGAAAGATTCTGATGGAACGGATCGTTTGCAGAAGAAGTGGAGGAGGAGTCGAGTTCACAGAGGGATAGACCGCATATTATCGGGTGAGGCAGTCGCGGCGCATCAGGAGGAAGGGCTCCCCTTGTCGGTCGATGCGAGCGATGCCGAAACCAGCAGCGCTCAGCCTCGCATTGGGGTTGATTTGGCCCTGCCAGAGGCGCGGCGGCTTCACCAAGGCACTGGGGGTTCTCCCGGCGTGGACCTTGTTCAACGGTTGTCAAACGCAGAGCCATCACAACACACGATGGAGAATGTGTCGCTGGGAACACGCCAAACCCACCCAAGGCGTATTAAGCTCATCGCCAATCATTGGCGCTTACTCGACATTTACTTTTCTTACACGCATTCCTGGCTTCCAATTTTGGATAAACAGGACTTGTTCCAAGCCTCCTACGCCTACCCGGATCATGGGCTCATGATCGATCCCACCAGCCCTTCCTCTGCGGTCCACTCTACTTTATGGGCTGCGCTAGCATTGGCAGCGGTCCACGAAACCGCCGCCTCACAACCTTCTTTGCCACAACATGCACCCTCGGCCGAGTATTTGCCGATGGAACTTTATGGCATTGCTAGGAGTCTCCTGCCACAAGAGGATGGGCCCTTTCGAGTTCACCATTCTCGCGCTTTGCTATTGCTTAGCCTGTTCAAACTGGGAGAGGATAGCCTCAGCGCTGCTAGTCTCTTGGTCGGCTCGGCCATCCGCATTCTTCTCGACCCTAACGTAACTGACGGTGACAGTCAGAGCTTGGACGGGCAAAAAAGGGATCTTTCGCTCATGTCATGCTTCATAATCGACACCATTCTTTCGGTTCGATGCAACCGACCGCCACATCTCAGAGTGGAAGATCTCTCTGCAGTCCAGCTTGTGTCTGAAAATGGGCCCGATCAGTGGGAACCATGGACGCCATGTGTTGGTTTCGGGCCCGAAAATATGGTGTCGTACTCAAACCGAAGTGCTGCATTCCGTCTGAGCACGTTCAACCAACTTTATTCCATAATCAAGATCGTGGCTGAGCAAGAATCATTGAAAAGGCAAGGACTGGCGCAGAGGGCAGCCCCTGAGGCGTTTCTCGGCCAACTACAGCACGCAGTCAACACCAACTCTCCATTCGGAAATTTTGTTCCTTCGGCGGCTTGTGGCACCGCCTCCGTCCCAACGCCTTATTTGGTTCGGGCAGCCTACTTGTGGGCGAGCGCTCTTGCTGAACCCCACGGAGACTCTGCCCTTCTTATGCTCTACGACACACTCACTCAGTACCAGCAGATATTCGGAAGATCAAGCACGCCATCATTCCTCACCACCTGCGTCGCTTCCCTAGCTAACGAAAACTACGTCCTCCACTGCAGCGAGCAGAACCGGGAGATGCTGCGACGTCTGTTGTCAACATGCTTTTCCAAGCCCTCGAAGCCACCAACGCGCCCTTCTATTTCCCAACCGCCTACAGGATCGCTAGAGTCGTCGGCCATTGCTAGTTCCACTCTTGAGAACAGCTCCGCTACCAAACAGTCCGGCCATTCTGCAACATCACTTTACGAGGGCCCGATCTCTACACACCAGCAATCACCCCTGAATAACGAAGGATACAACTCCCTCCTCACGCCTGATCCAGTTGGCTTATACCAGCCCACATTCCCCAGCCCGATCATACCTCTGCCACTTGGCGGAGAACCGTCCTCTGCAGTGACCTCGACACACCCTGATATTACCACATCGTATCCTTTCGTCCCCTCTGCGAGTATCGGGCACACTGCCGAAACCGACGCTCTTTTAGATGATCTCGCTTCAATTGAGTACGCCGACACAGCTGATGTTGATACCCAGTTTATGACCAACCTTGGGTTTGCGCCGGGTTGCGATATCACGGATTTTTTATCACGCGGGTTTGGGGGAGTGTGAGGTGCCACGACGATATTTTCAATGTGATGTTGTATATGTTAGGAAATGACATTATCATAATACTCTCCGTTCTCTTCTCGCCTCCAAAAAAATTGTTGTCGGCAACCAAATTATAGCGGACACGATTCTTGGCGAGTTGGGTTGCTGGTCGCCGTAGAAAAGTGGGCCCTTCTTTGCGCGTTGTGGGAGAGCGTGTGGGATGATATGGGAAATTTCAACTACCAAACTCCAATAAGAAATAAAGGCAAGATGGCCGAGCGGTCTAAGGCGCCACGTTAAGGTTTACCCTTAATCCCAATCTACTCCAAGATTCCGTGGTCCGAAAGGGCGTGGGTTCGAATCCCACTCTTGTCATAACTTTTGATGTTTTTTTTCCGGTGTCGTATGCCCCGGTTTTCCTCCTCAAGCATGAGTCGTTGTCGAGGTACCTGGTCACTACATTCAAACCGTTGGGGTGTTCTATGTTTTTCTCTTAGAATTTACTTCTAGAACTCACATCCAGTTCTCTCCCTTGAGAGCAAGTAGAAATTATTCCACAATTACCCGTTGCAAAACGCAGCATTGTTGTCCAAGACCCCGGGTTCTCCTCAAACTCCTCGGAGTCAATTCGAGAACTGGGAAAGGTTTTGAGCTGCAGGGGAATGCGTCCTCATCTTCATGGATAGTTAACACATGTAGATACCCACTGGGAATGGTTCCAAGGTGCTGATATTGGCCCGATGATTTGGTAAACGCGGGGGAATTATGGATTCGTACCGTGGAGTTCTACGGTTCATTTTTTGCGAGGTCGCAGGGAATACTCAGCGAGAGGCAGGGGGTAACTTAATTCCGCCAAGAATGTTCGTCAACGACCGAGGTGAAACATTGACGCAAACCAATCTGTTGAGCTATGGAGATCTCGCGGTCGGGTTCCGCCCTCGTCCGTCCACGTGAACACTAGTGTAGTTAGCAACATGATTTCAAACTACCAACCCGCGTTCCCTTGGGGGTCTTCTTTTCCAAGTGGGAGGAACACGGGGGCGGGGCGCCGGTCAAGGAGCGATCAACTCCGCATGCCGAGCCCGAGTCCCCCGAAGTGGACAACTCCACCAGAGTGCACGTCTCCGGAGATGGGGAAGAGACAGAGATCAGCAGTCCTTCGCTTTCCCTTTTCCTGATTGTCACCGAGGGCCAAGTGCCCCGATGCCCCGACGCATCTTCATCGATCTTCATGCTTCCCAGCGTCCTATTCCTTTGACCATCAGAAGTTCTCCGCTATGGTCGACGAGTCGTCCAGAGACGGGGTTGTGATGATGCGTGTGGCGCTTAACGATCTCGGCCATGGGCCTCGGTAGTTGGTTTCCCATAACCGTAAACTTGGCCCGCCAGCCCGCCTGTCCGTGATGGGGAAACGGATCCGAGATGCGGGGGATGTTGGCGGTGTGGGGGAGAAAACAGGCCCAAGAACGCCAAGTTAGTTCTTTACTCCGCAGGGCCAGACAACTCAAAGGAACAAAAATAGGCGCCGTTTGGCAAGGTCAACTCGGCAACATGGCCATCCTGATTTTCATATTTTCGTAAAATTACAGTGGATATCTTTGCATTACTCCCCTCCCAGTCATCCCCATTTTTGACACTGGCCCGCCAAACCCCACAGTAGCACCGTGACGCCGAGGTGGAACATGCATCAACCAAGCTGTGCCCATCTCCATGAGACATGGAGGAGCTGCCATGTTGAAGGTTCGCGGGCGGCCCCATCGACAGCCAGCCTCCTCTTCCACGCGGTATTTCGTCCGCGAAATTAACATAGGAAGGTAAAGCGAAAAAGAAAAAAAAAAAAAACCAAGCCAAACAACGGCATAAATTGCCCAAACGGGTATATATTAGTATATCGCCAGTTTAAGCACTGGTGCGGCTGGCAGTCTTGGCAAGACGAGCCTCACGTCCCTTCTCGGACCACGGGAAGTGGAAGACGGGGATGAGGAAGAAGGAGTTGCTAGTGGCAGGCGTTAGTCGGTCGAACTGGTTCAATTGGTACTGGAAATTTCCGCATAGAGCTGGGGAACAAGGGGAAGATCGGGCGGGAGGCTTTGTGCCAAGTCATGAAATTTGGGGGCGTCGCGTGGCAGAGGCATGGGTGTGTGTGTGTGTGAAAGAGTCCACCGGGAAAGCGATTATAGACCTCCACATGGATGGGCATCGCAGAGTGGTCCGGGTTGAACGAGTGTAGAAAAGAGAATAATAGGACGGAGACAAAGGGAAACTGGGGAAGGGGTTTTCAAGACATACCTGCTATCGGCAATACCAGCAAAGGCATTGTACCAGGCGAGGAAGGCAGCGAGCATGCCAAAGCCACCACCAGCTTGTGTGAGCTTCTTAGCAGCGTCGGCAGCGCCGTTGTTGGTGGCGTATTCACCGCAGGCGAGCATGAGGAAGGCCAGGTCGAGGGTGAAGAAGAGAAGGAAGAACATGATGGTCGAGCGCAGAGTGCAGAGCAGCAGGATGGTGGTGAAAATGAACCAGCCAGTCAGGAAGAAGCCGACCGCCGAGTTACCCATCTTTGGGTCGACCTCCGCCGCAGCTGCGTAAGGGCCACCTTCGCCGAGGATGTTCCACGCGGGCGTCAGCAGGATACCATAGGCAATCCAGAATCCACCGTACGAGGACAGCGCGGTAGCACCAAAGGTGTTGCCCACAGCCATTTCCCTAGAAACACCCGTGTCAGAAAATCGAGGATACTGTTGGATACATGCTGAGCGTGCCGGGAAGCTCATAGTGTTTCCGTCCGAGACTTACCACATGCCCGCGAGGAGTTGGACAAGTCCACCGTAGCCCAAAGCCAGGGGCACGGCGATGTTAGGGGCCGTCACACCACGAGCGCCAAGGTTGACGGCCGAGAGCACGAAGGTGGTGAGGGCGAAAGCGGAGAGACCGAGGGGCGCCGGGTTGGCAAACTTGCGGTGTTCGACCGAGCGCCAGAGACCGGGCTGGAACTCACCACCGAAGGCCGGGAGACGGCCCTGGTCATCGGCGTGAATGTTGGCCATTGGGTTGCGAGGATCGTGGACGGCACGATGGTGAACGCCGTTCGGGTTCGCGGCGGCGCCCGTCGTTGAGCCCACCTCCTTCTCGACCGGCACTTGCGCTGTGTCAGCCATTGTGTTGATGTGTCGAGCGGCTGCTTTGCTGGAGCTGGCTATATTGATGCGAGGTGTTCTCAATGTCCAGCGGTCGCGAAGGTTGAACAAGACGGCAAAGGCTGAAGAAACCTAGGGAGCAAGACACTAGGAGGAGAGCGAGGGCGCGACCGACAGAAGACTGTCCTCATATACAAAGTCCGGCGAAAAGTCCTCCGGGCCACCAGGGGAGGGGAGGGTGGTAGCTGGCGACACAACAGGCGTGTTGGTGCTGGGGTTCGCCGCGTCGACCAGCAACGATCGCTTGGTGATCGTCAAATCAGACGCCACGCCATTGAGATGATGAGCGGGTCGTGGTCCATCGGGGTCCTCCCACCTTTCTCCTTCTTTTCCCCGAAGAATCAAAACTTACCCCAGTTGCAGCGCTTCGTCCCCACCCCCCTGCCGCTACCCTTCCTCCCTGGTCCACGTTGAACCCTGAACCATGCACCGGCCGACAAGGCACCAGAAGAAGCGGTCTCTGATAGGGTCGAGGCCCATATTCCCGGACGGATGGAGATGGAAGCTTTTGACCTCCAATGACATTGCCTCCGGCCAAGCGGGAGAATTGCGACGGCTTGGACAGGTGTGGTCCACACCATCATCCCCAGCCCAGCCCATCTGGAACGCGTGCTTGGCAATCCGACGGGAACTGGGTCAACTCACGAAACGGATTCCACGGGTCGGTCTGTCATCTCCCGCGAATGCGTCCTCGGCGGAGCTGACTACGTTCTGTTGGGCCTTCAGTCTTGTTGACCAGAAGATGGCGATGGCTAGGCGTCTAATCGCTGATTGCGCGCAACGGTTTCATATTTGAACACTATCGATAATTTATTGTATTTTATTTTTCAATTTTTTTTTCGGAAAAAAATATCACCCCAGCAGAGGGCGGGCTCAGGTGTTCGGACGAAGGTAGGAACACTGCACTAGTCCGGGGCCAGGGACCGATGTGGAGAAGAGCCAGGGAGGTACCCTTGGTACCCTGACCCACTTTTGCAGTCTTGCGTGCGCAAACGATGAGAAACTTCCCTTCCAAAAGTGACTTCGTACATACCTCAGGATTGACCAGATGCATGGACTACACTGCCAGATGCCGCCTCAGCGGCGGGTTCGAGTTTTGCAACCAAAATACCAATTCCTGCTCTTCACTGTGGAGGACGATACACATAAAGATTCGGAGACGCCCTTGGTTCCCTCCTACACGTACTCGGAAGTATGAGTACATTGTACGAATACATACACTCGGCAACGTTGACCCACAGTCAGGATTGCGGTGATCGCCGAGCAATCAACATCCGGGGTAAACACAAACTCGGCCCCTCGCTCCGGCTCAATGCCAATGGGAACATGGAATTCCTCAAAGTCCACGGTCCCCGGTTCGGACCAGGACAAGCGTTCCAACTTTCTTTCGCCTCTTCGAACGGTCAAACGGTCAGTCATCAACGACCGCACTACGGAGTACGCCGTTGGCATCATCCTTAAAACCCTAAACGAATGACTGTTCTAGACTATCCTGTTGTGTCGGGCTTCGGGCTTCATTCCAGCTTTTAGGCTTAAAATTGGCACGACTTCGTCACCGGACAGATGCGAGGCGGCCCCGACGTCGAACGGACGACACAGAACAGCCTTGGTGCTCCCTGGCAAGAACACCCCTCGAAATGCATCGGATATTAACGAAGGTTCATTCCGGGTCGGCTTTGGCGTCAGAATTTTGTAGTCGACTAACGTATCCTTTTCTCTTCTCTTCCTCACCATCCCGATTGAGCAAGGCTCCATGATGCTGACGGATGACAGAGATAGTCTTGTCGAGGCAGAACGCCAAGTGATGAAGAAGTCTCAGACACGCAACAGATGCCAAGACGGTAAGATCGGCGGCGTCATCTTCCCACGCGGCGGAGATTCCCTGAGCGGCGCGGCGCCTCCCAAAAAATACATAGTAAAAAATAAAAATACCAGGCGGCGGAAAGCCTCAAAAAAGCTTCGCCGCGAGTGCCGACTCGGCGTGCGTCAGGTGATGGAATCTTGTTGAGATCCGAAAGCCCCGCCGACAACAGACAACTGGGACAGCGATATGGTGGAGGAGAAGAGCAAAACCTCGGGTGATGTTACCGATGTGTGAGAGCCGGTAAACCCCAGGGGACTCTCTTCGCAGAATGCGGGCTTGCTGACAGAATCGGAACCTCCTCAACAACTCGTGTGGAGCGGGAGAGGGCAGCAGATGGAGCACCCCAGTCGTTCCCCAAAAAATGCCAAGACTGTTCCGAATTAGGCAGGTGCAACAGCCTGATGATCACCGTCCCGCTCATTTTTGAGTCGTTTCCCCAAAGTGTGAAAAAACAACGACGAGGCATGAGATGTCCTGTGGGAATTCAGCGAGAACGCGAATCAGTGTTGAGGAACTCTAGTTCAAATGCGGGCGGCTTTTCGGCTCATGGGCCGGGCCAAAAGCAAAAATTTGGACAAGAAATGGCTTTTCGCAAAATACCCGAAGCACCAATGAACGAGTTGGGTCAGAAGAACCCTTGCCCTCTCAGAAAATTGAACGGTGGTATGCAAGACGTAACTTAAAACCTGCATCTTCGCTTCCCAGGAGGAGCATCGGCCCGAAGGTCATAAAAGCGGAGCTGCTCGGATTAACAGAGTATTCATCTCGACAGATCCCTTCCTCCCAGGCGTTCGTTTTGACGGCTGAGGACTTCTCGTGTAACAAAATCGACGGCGCCCAAGCGCTCGCGACCGCCGCGAAGGCCATCGACGCTGCTGTCCCTTCGTGGGGCTCATCGACAAAAAGGAAGCAACCGAAGATGCAGTGTAATCTTCCAATTCGCCTGGTTAAAGTCAGCCAATTGAGTTTCACCCCAATCCCCAATGAGGTGGATTCCCGGCGCGCCTTGTCCTGTCTGGCGGTTGGCGCCTGGACGAAAGTGTGGACGCGGGCTGCAATGCAAGATTGGGTTTGCCTGGCAAGCCCCCCCACCTATGCTGTATACCAGAACAGAGTTAACAATACTGAAGGACAAAGTGTGACAAACGCGGTTAGATGTTCCGATCGGTGTCGTGATGTAGCATCGAACAGCCCAGCTTCGGGGACCTACGTAGTAACCGAAATTCGATTCGCGACTGTATGTACAGCTTACATCAACTTACCACGTATGTGCATCAGAGCACCCCTTTTTGCCTCCACGTCGTTTGCCAGCGCCGTTGCTACACCACGGCGGGCACTAGTCCCTGGGATGAGCCGCTTCCGTCATCCCAATGTACCTTAACCGCCCATCCATCACCTAGCTCGGTTTCGGCGTCGAGTCGAGACTGGAGGGGTTCTTGTCACCACGTCGAAAATAACACGTTTAGACTCTATGGAATATTGTTGTGCCGCGAGACAATCTACGCGCTCGTATCTTCACCCTGTTTCAGCACTTCGATGACGCGCGAACAGTGCTTGACAAACTCGGTTAGAATGCTCGATGATGGCATGCCCGAACACACAGTGGCTCGCTCACTATACTCTTGCCCCCCTCTCCGGGTTTCGACGATTGATGTAGCGTTTCGGAGTAGTATGACCATAGCATAAGGCAGGGCGACCGTCAGCCGTTCCAGGTTGATACCTTAAGGAACTTCGTTGTTGGATCCCCTAAAAGCAGAGTTGCAGTCCAATACCGGTGTTACACCAAGACCAAATTGGCTAGGCGAAGACCGCCCACGCAGACATGTTTTTGCTCCCACTCTCTTTCGCTCTCCTTCTCTAGGCTAACGACTCACCCCCATTCTGAGAGACCCCTCAGACGCAAGTTGTGTCCTGGGTATATGAACCAAATCCTATCTTAACACTAAAAAGATATTACCTGACTAAAATGAGTCCGGGGCACGGTACCTGATTTACCGCCGTGGCGTCGCACCCCGTGCCAGAGTCAGCGAAGCGTGGACATACGCTCGATGCTCTAGGTTCTTCTCTGGGAAATGCCCGCCCGTGAACACCGAGGGGTTACTCGAAAGGATCTTAGTTATCCCCAACATGGCGCCCCCACGACACCCCGGGTCCCATTCCCCAACTTTATGTCCAACCACCCGCACGTTGGTAACCCGAATTTTAGATGGGTTTTAAACATACCCCCTAAGCACAATCCGCCGTGAGGTATGGGTGAACCTCAAATATCTAGATTAGGTGTTTCCCTGCACTTTCATCAGCGCCATTCCTCGAGTTGACACGATATCCTTGTATTCCCTAGAGCGGTAAAAACGGAAGCCTAGTAGCCTAGACCACAACCACAGTAACTATGAGATGGTTGTAACATAGCCTACCAGGCCCACGCGTTGCATGAACTCCTGATAGTAATACCGGACGACCTGTAGTAGAAGGGACGCGGATGGGGCCTTTCAAGTCGAGTGTGGAGGTGCTGGATATGGCAGTGTCAACGAGATGGAGAAGGCTTATTCCGTTACGAATCTTGAGATCTAGTCATGGCGAGGAATCCTGTATGAGAATAACCCAGGGGCCGAAAAGACATGAAGTCCCGGCACCACATTTGGTAAGATTGTCCCTACTGTGTGTCCCGGGGTGTCACCCAAGCAAACGAGCTACACATCACGTACTGCGACTAGGAGTGAATGTTCAATATCGTGAAATTGATCCAGGCTGATCGTGCTAACTTTTGACAGCCTCAATCTATGCCATTGCCGGAGCCCATGCAAAGTCCGAAACCACTGACGCCCCAAAGCACACTTCCCCGCTGGCCGAGCTTCACCCTTCCTCAGCACTCTACTGAGCGTAGCGCTTGCCGTCCCGCAGGGTATCGGCGAACTCCTCCAGAGGGCTCCTGATGAGCTTAGTCTCCTTCCACAGGTTGGGTGTAAGGAATCCGTAGGTGTGGGAGACGGCGGCAAAGGTGGCCTTGAGGGTGTTCTCGAGGGTCTTGGTCGAGCCGGAAGACGAGGTGTAGGCGTCCTCAACACCGGCAAGTTGGAGGAGACGCTTCACAGCGGGAGAAGCGACGAGAGAAGTACCGCGGGGGGCGGGAATAAGCTGAAAGGGGGTCGCAGTGTTAGTACCACAGCAGCTAAGAGAATATGCCCGGATCAGGTACTTACGCGGACGGTGACAGAGCCGCACTTGCCGCTCTCCTTGGTGGGCAGGGAGTGGGGAAGACCAAGGTTGGCGCCCCAGTACCCACGACGGACGGGGATGACGCTGAGCTTAGCGATGATGATGGCAGCACGGATGGCAGTTGCGACTTCCTTGGAGGTCTTGATACCGAGACCGACGTGGCCCTCGGAGTCACCAATGATGACAATGGCCTTGAAACGGGTACGCTGACCGGCACGGGTTTGCTTCTGGACGGGCTTGATCTGTAACGGGGGACAAAATTCAACATTAGCAAGGTGCTCGGGGGGAAGAATATCGGTTGAACTGTAAGATCCCGCCCTTGCGCACCTTCATAACCTCATCCTTGAGCTTGGGGAGGAAGAAATCGACGATCTGGTACTCCTTAATGGGGAGGGAGTGAAGGTAGATCTCCTCCATGCTCTTGATCTTGCCAGCCTTGACAAGGCGGCCGAGCTTGGTGACGGGCTGCCACTCCTTCTCGTCGCTCTTGCCGCCACCACGACGTCCACCACGGCGACCGCCACGGCCACGGCCACGGTCACCACCACGATCGCCACGAGAAGCGAAGCCGCCGCCGCGGGCACCAGTTCCCCGATCAGCCATGTTTTCGATTGTCAAAAGGGTTGTTGAACGGGAAATCGATTGTCGTCGTGGGACTCGGTCGAGCACTTGAATTCGGTTCGACGTTTTGCGAGTGGGGGAAGCCTTTTCCTAGGAAATTCTCGTGTGCCAAGAACCAACCCTAAATTTTTATGGGGCACATATAAGAGGCTACTATTGGCTAAAATTGAAATATGTGGGACTAACGAGTGGGGTCTCGCTCATCGGTCGGTCTGCCCACCGGCTCACCTTGCTGTGGTACACCACGGTGAAAGGACCATAACATGATTGTTAGCTTTTGGTTGGGGTTCTGCATTCAAAATGGTGGCGAAGACATTTGTCGCGTCACATTCAAGCCTATGGGCTTAAAGGAACCTGTTTAAAGGCATAATTCAACACACACACACACGAATGCGACTGACCTTAGGCGACAAGAAACGAAATGCCCACGAGAGGAGGGCTCAGAACTCAAGGTTAGAGGCGTTTCAAGATGATGATTCCTCAAACAAATGGCAGCAAAATGTCCTTGACAATCATGACATTATCACGCGACCGGATCGCTGGATCGCCGGATCGTTTGAGATAACAAGAACAGGAGGAACGCAGCTGGTTAATACAATAAACATGACCCTCAAGCTAGGAAATCTATTAATCGCCCTGATACCGAGTCTAAACGCCGTCGCGAAACTGATTGAAGCCCTCAGAGTATCGTGTTTCTGTATCGTCTTTCGCTTCTCTCTGTCGTTAAGCCGTTGGACTCGGGTTCATCTACCATGCGCATGGTCTTAACATTATATTTTCTCGCCAAGGAACTGCACCTAACTTCCCTCACCTTCCGCTTGCCACCCGTAGCAGCGATGTTGACGAAGCGCCGTGTGTACTGCTCACGCTTGTGGGCGCGACCCTTCGGGGTCTTGGGCTTCTCCTGAGTCTCGACCTAGAGGGCGGCGGGCGTCGGGTCAATCATTGTCGCACTAATCACAGCGTTTTGAGAACAAGAGAGGTAGGGTGTAATAGTCTTCGTTCGACATACCTTAGGTGTCTGCGACTTGACCTTGCCTATACTCGCATTGTCAGCCTCTTGTTTTGCGATGGGCTGCTCCCGAACATCGCTTACCGGCACGGGCAAGGGATCCGTGAACTTTGCCCATATTGAACGAAGTAGTATTCGCTCTTATTTGTCGATTTGTCTGAAGCGCTTAAGTGTAGTTTGTTAGGCGTTGGGAATTATAATGCATGAGAGAGAAGTCGTTGGAATGTGGTCAAAAGATGAGGATGATGGTGGTCGGTGTTGTTGGCCCGGTTCAACAGGGGTAGTTCCGACAAGAGCGCCACACCGGTGACTCAACACCGAACCCGGTCTTATGTTCACCAACTTACTAGACTCAACACACGGTGAAGGAATTCTTTGCTAAAATATGCGGGGAATTAATTAATAGAGTACCTCTATAAGGCACCTAAAACTTAACATTAAAACCGAGCCATACCCCTTCCAAGTGGCAACACGTAAATAATCGAGGCTGCACGTCATCGCGTTTGTGCTTAGGGGTATCATTAACATTTTCCCAACGTCCCATCTTCCCTTGCTCTCGTATCTCCCTACCACATTACCGCACCCGAGATTAATGTCTCTTCAACATATGTGTTGCTCCCAAACAGCACCTGCTTCCTTCAGGGTTCCATATCGACATAAACCGACCCTTAGACGCCGGGGAAGGGCTTAGGCTGAGCAGCCGTGTTGGTATGGTGCCCACGGCCGCGGAGAAAAGCTAGAGTATCGATAAAGACCAGGAAAGCAAACAGCGCCCAGATAAAAAACCCAAACGCAATAGCCGCCTCGGTAGAGCCGCAGTAGGTGTTGCCGTCGCATCGGGGGGAGCCCCACCAGGCGGCGAGGGCAATAGAACCGGCGAACCAAAAAATCACAGTAATCCACTCGAGGACCAGCGCAACGAGGCCGTGGAAGAACCGGGCGTAGTAGAGGGGCGTCAGGAAGAGGTAGGCGAGTAGCAGCAACGACCAGACTGAGTTGAAGACCATAAAAGCCAGGGTGCTGGGGGTTCCCCAGAACGGGCTTACGACTGACGAAAAGTGTTAGACTTGGGCTCCTGCAGTTATCATTTTAATAGTTAACTCACGGTAAGCCGTCAGGCCCAGCTCGATGACGGTAAACACGGCCGCAACGGCGTGGACGATAGGGACAAAGCGTTCCATGGTAGCAGAGATGTTGTAGGAGAAGTGATGCAGCAGCGGACAGGGCTTGGTTGTTGTAAGCTAGTTGAAGCTGAGCTACCTATTGAATGGAAAGGAAGCATTGCATAATTATGGGTAGCGAGAGTGGGGATGGGCAGCCCTTATAAAGCAGGAGTGTCTTAATTCTCTTCGTCAGTCTTGGGGCGCAATGCCTGTGTCAACACCATGATGACGTGGTGCCAGCGAACGGAAGAGCCTGGCTTTCGGCTTTGAACCTGATCGGGCTTTGCTGCTAACTGTGGGCCGGCCAGTCTAGGCATGGCGAAGAAACTTTCAAGAGATGGCAGAAAGCAGGGTCTTCGCTGTGATGGTTGGGAGGTGAAGAGGGCCGAGAACAATGCGCTGTGCCCATACATGACGTCATCCACCACACCTGCGGCTGCATCGGCAGTGATCGCTGGCGGGGTGGGGTTGAGAATTGAACAAGGGACCCTGCCAAGCCACGTGCAAACCCCTTGACCAGCATCGGAACTCTTTCCTTGGTGAACTAGCCCGGACGAAGTTTGTCCATCGTCAGGAGCCAACTCGAATTATCGAGCGTGTTGAAGCTGTTGATGTTGTCGCCGCACCGATGTTCAACTCCTTCGTACCACGCAACCGCTGAGCTCCAAAAAGAGGGACATGTCTCACCTGGGCCAGACCGCTAAACACCGGGCGGCCTCCAAAACACAAGCGTTACCGAAACGATGTCCCAACCACCGAGACAACTTCGGCCATTCTCCGACCTTGTGATTTTTAAGGAGCCCCATTCCCTCCGTTAGCCTTAAATATGAGGGTTTGGAAACGTCAGCCATGACCGTACTCAGCCACCGGGTCGGGGAGATCCAAACCAATACATTACGCGCCATACCTGCCGGTTGTCGTGGTGTTATCCTGGAGCAGGTAATTGGCCTGTATGCTGGAGGAAGGAAAGCCTCGGGCGTTGTAGACTAAAGCCACCGATTCCGTCTGCCCGACACGATGCCCTGACAAGAATGTGAACGGCCTACAGGTGTACACCCAACTCCACAGCACATAGATGTCGCCATAGAGCTGACCCTTTTTCTCTGGTACTTGATGATATGATAGACAATGAGATAGGGAATAAGAATAGGATAGCAGCGTGAATGATAATACGGTTGCTAAGTCAAATGGGTTCGGATGCTTACCAGAAGGTCACCGGAGGTTTCGAGATAATCGCCACTAAAGACCACTGTCCACACCTTCGTTGATACATGGACTGGGCTTGGGAATCAGACTTGGGGTCGGTGGAAAATGAACAATACGCTGGGGGTATTCGTGGGTTGCGTGAAAACTTGATTAAGAATGACCACCATTGACATCTTCAGGGTAAATACATGTTTCTTGGTTGACATTAGTATATTTTGACAAGTAGGCATTTTACTCGCGGGAGACTACGTTGAAATGGAAATATTTCAACGTTGAGATTGGCTAACGAGGGACGAGGGTGGTGATAAGACTTGTCGAAAACTTTAAACGCGCGTTGGATGGGTTCAGGATGAATTTGATCGCTCTGAGGCTGGCGCTGGTCGTGTGAATAGAGTTCGTATAGGCGGAACATTGAGATATGAGCAGGAACCTGCCATTCCTTCGTGTGTTGAATCCGTTTGCCGAGGAGTAGGGAGATGGGTTGAAGGCGCAGTGGAGGCTCTGCCGGAGACAAAGGGGTCCGCCAAGAATTTCTCCGGCACGTGCCCTCGCGCCAATGACGTGTTGACTCTTTGTGAGACGAATTTCGCGAACTTCAGCACATTCTCCACATCACGCGCGCCGATTGAGGACCTTTCGCATCCGGAGCCAAAGTCGTCCTTTTAGCCACTATCAATCTGCGGGTGGGGGTTGTTTCCCGCTTGGGGCAGGAGCCATGTGGTTGCTAGAAAGTGAACTTTTCGAGGGTTAGTTTGTCGCAAGTTCCTGCGCCGTGGCGTGCAAACCAAGGGGCTGTTCCGTTAACTCAGGATATAGGACGGGTCCTTTGGCTGCGACCTGGGAAAGTTTATCTTTTTGGTCGCACTGTTGCTGAACGTGTGTTGAATTCCTTTTTAACTCGAACGGGCCTTTTCGACTCTCCAGAGTAACTGACCGCAGCCAACCGACGATTCTTAGCGGGGCAACTGGCCATTTCCGACAGAACGATCTCCAGGAAACATATCACGATTAAAATCGATGACGTTCCCGATGGTGGCGGTGTAGGTTTCAAAGGGCACCGCGCTGCGTCAACGTTTACTGATGCTTTTACTGGCAGAGAAATCTTCGTTCGCGATCGACGGCGACCGTCGAAGACCTCGACTCTAAAAAGGGGACGCTTTTGAACGGGGTTCAGATAAGGGGGCAGAAGGCACAGTTGGTGGAAGATGCGAACGAAGTGAAGCTGGGCGCATGCTCCAAGGTCCTTCGGTAAGACAGTTGTGGCCGGTCCGGGAACATACACACACTAATGAGGAACGGCACGCAGGATCCGATGGGAGCCAGTCGTTCTCAGCTTTTCCTTCACATCAAAAGAACTACGAGCAGACCCGTGGACGAGACTTCGCGATGACCTGGAACAACTCGATATCAAATACTCGGCTGATTATGGGGCGGACACCACTCATGTGGTATCTAAGAAACGCAACACGTCAAAATGTTTACAAGCCTTGATCGATGGGAAATACGTGGTTATCGACAGCTTCATCAACGCGATTGTGGATGCCGCTGATGTTCCGGAGGATGCGGAAGAGGGTATGCCGAGTATGCTGGAAGAAGACTTCGAAGCATCCTGGCCAACAGCCCTTGACCATCTGCCTCCACGTGGCGAGGAGCCCCCCGAACGGCCGCCCGAGTCATACGCACCCGATAGCCGACGACAAGAAGTGTTTGACGGCTACACATTCGTTTTCTACGAAGAGAAGCAGTACGAGAACTTGTTCCCGGTCATCACCGCCGGGAAGGGGAAAGCTTTGCTCAAAGAAGTGACACCGGGCAAAACAGACGTTGACGATTTTATCCGATATGTCAAGGGTTTGGCGGGGGAAAAGGGTCTAGGGTCGTTTGAGGATGGCAGCGAGGGCAAAGGAGTGGTGGTTGTTCGGTACATACCGAAGGGAGATGATTATGAGTGGTATGCTCAGTTCCTGACCTCGTTCGCCCAACGGCTCGATCTCCGGCCGATCGACCAACGCGAGTTTCTCGAAGCTATTTTGGACTGTGATGCCTCTATGCTGCGGCGACCTCTGGAGTATGCGACTCAGCAACCCGGTCCTGGGCCTCAGGATCGGGACTCCTCCACCGACCCGGATCGAATGGAAGTTGACCGGGGCTCCGAACAGGAGTCTGCCCCAGTGCCAGCGTCACGGCTTGGGCGGGGTCGCAGGGGTGGGCGGAGCAGGTTTAAAGGCTTCGATTTTGATGATGGTGGTGAGCCGAGTATAGAGGAAACCCTTCCCGTGGAAGATCCTGAACCCCAGCATGCCGCTGCAGCTTCACAAGACAGCCTTTTCGTCTCTCAGACCCGAGAGTCGGTTTCCGTTGCAGAGACTGAATACCGTGCGGAGCGCCCCGCTCGGCCGACACGGCGTAAACGGCCATTGTCACCCCTACCGGAGCAAGATGACGCAGCGTTTATGGATGAGATAGCCCCGACAGCGGCTGCGGCCAAACGCCGACGCATCGAGTCTGGTCAACCAGATCCATCGCTTCCTGAGCCAGAGCCGACGCCCCCACCAAATGAACCCGAAGAGTTGGTGCAATCTTCGCCCCAAGAAGCGCCAAAGAAGGGTCAGGCAGCAAGGGGCAAGGGGAAAAAGATTAAAGAAGAGAAAGAGAGCAATATTTTGGAGCTTGCGCGGCGCCAGCGGGAGGAGGCTGAGGCTCTCGCAGCCGCAAAGCGGAATGATCTAGAGAACTTCCCCGACGACGGAATCGATTATGCAGCCATCCGATCTCTGCATATCATCGAAGAATGCGAGGTGCATGTCCCGGAGCCTGGCCACAATGGAGGACGCACCCGAGACCAAGATATCGCCGACGGTCGGTGGGATCCGCGGTGGAATGGTCGCAAAAACTTCAAGCGGTTCCGCAAACAGGGCGACACGGCAGGCCGCCAGGCGCCCCGGATCATTATTGCTCTAGAGGAGGTGAAGCCGAAGGAATACGGCATTGGGGACGATTACTGGCTAGAAGAAGAGGACAACGGGCGGCGGAAAAAAGATACTCTGCGTGAAACGCACGACCAGACCGATCAGCCATCGCTGGGGGGCAGGTCAGACACCTTGGTCCCTGGGGGAACAGAAAATGAAAAGGAAAACCAGAGAGAGGCAAATAGGTCTCGCCCAACAACGCGACGCACCGTCCTCGCGATCGATAGTAGCGACGATGAGGATATTGAGGACCCGACAGGCGAACCTTCCAACGCTGCTTCAGGAGATGGCAGTGTAATCCCCGAGTCTGAACCCTCTCGAAGCCGAGCTGCCAAGGCAGCTGAGAAGGCCAACTCCCAACGTAGTCGATCTCAGCTGCAAACACAAACACAGTCACAGAGCCAGACGAGATCAGGGGCAACATCGTCCAATAAGCGGTCTGCACCGACAGATTCAAACGCAAGTCGGGTGGCTAAGAGGCCAAGGAGAGGATTCCAGCCGCCGGCCGATGATGATAGCGACGATAGTGACGATGAACCTGGGTTCCGGTTTGGGAGGCGGAGATAAAGAAGAAGCGCATCGGGAGATTGGGGGACAGGGTATTAGGAGATGGGGTATTGGGGCATCGGGTTATATTTGATCGGACCGAGCATATGGCTCCATTATATACGCTCGCCAGTTTGTTCTTCTAGATTCTCTAAATAAACAATGAATTATGGTGGCGCTGGGGCCTTCGTATGTATGATTGCCCCTTCAATCCGGTTTCCTTCCCTCGTCCACGGGTATCCATCTTAGACCAGAACGCCCTACCAGACACGCCCGTGCGTCGTGTTATCATACATGTCGACATGTGCTCACAAAAATACAGACCAGTCCTGATATTCTCTCACGCAAACCGTACTCGCCAGGCTCCTGCGTCATCAACCTCCCCTCACGACCTTCTGAGCGCACGGGCGATTAGTCCATCGCTTCCATGTCCCCGCCATTCCCTCCGATTCCAGCATCATTACTGCTCTTCGTCGCCAACCCCGCTTGCTCATCCGCTTCGTCCTCCGAGACAGAGATTCCCACCAAACACGCAGCCAACATCCCCTCATAATTCACCCACGGGTGAATCTCCCCAAACAACTTTGTCCCATCTCTGCCCGCACCCCGCAACAACTCTGGTTCCCCTCCGGGATGGAACGGCAGGTACGGCGTTATGTTGTACACTCGCCCGCCTAGCACCGTCCATGCATCCTTCCCCTTGCGCCCGGTCATCTTCTTGAGCATGCTAGGTGTCACACGGAGGTAAGGGGAGCCGGCCGGAAGACCACGTAGGTCAGAGGCCGGGTGGCCAGTGAGGCGCGCCCAGTCGAGCGGGGAGTGGCCCGGGGAGAGGACGACGGCGCGCGAGGGCTTGTTGGGCTTGGAGGAGTGGGTGGGAGGTGGCGCGAGGGTCGAACAGCCCGGGCCGCGAGCGGGTAGAGGGGAAGGGCGGCCGCGTGGGGGCGCGAGGGAGGTAGGGGAAGAGGAGGGTGGTGGGCAGGGCGGCCCGCTGTTGGGGAGGGGTCGCAAAGTGGGTGGGCGTGAAGGAGGCGGCATGAGGCTGGAGGCGGATGATGTCGATGTTGATGTCGATGCCGTCATCGCCGCGGCCCGGGCCGTGCCGTTTGTAGATTTCGGAGCGGAAGGAGTTTGCGCTAACCCCGACGCAGGGAGCGACAGCGCGGGAACTGCAACGTCGAGGATTGTCGCGGAAGCCTTCGGTGTCGTCTGTTCTTCTCCATCGTCTTTGGAAATGTGAGGGTCGGTCTCAGCCCCTGGTGCCGTATGCTGAATTAACAGTATTGAGGCCCGAGACCCGTTCTCCGCGTCCGAGTCATCGGCTCGTTGTTGTTCATCTTTTGCGATGCCGGCTTCCTGTGCCGGCGCAGGCTCAAGAGAGGGCCGATGTTGTCCGCCAAATAGAGACGGAAACCACGACGGTCTCCGCATGCAGAACAGGACAACGGAGGCGAGAATCAACGAAATCCCCAAGAGCGCCATGCCGGGCGCAACCAGCGGATGGCAGTGGACGAGATCGTTGGTTTTCGAGGCCTGTGTTGGACCATGTGCCGGTGGGCGCTGGACCCAGTGCGAGTGAGACGGGACCAACCGACAAGAAGGGATTCGGTGGATCAGCGGGGCGCGCGCCGGCCGGGAGACGAGAGACGGTGTAGGGGACTGGCGGTTTGTGAGAAAAGAGTGTCTAGGCGCGTTTGTAAGTTTCCGACGAGGAATAGACTCTCTAGAAAATATTATACAGGAGGAGACGCCCGACGCGGGCGGCGCATCAAGTTTCGTTTGAAGAAGGAGATTGTTCCTTCCAAGTTCGAACTGACATCCGAAAAGAGCCCGCCCAAACCTCCCGTAAGTTTACAAGGCACCCGTTCACGGAGAGGGGCCTCCCTGGTTCGAGAACAGTGTCTGGCGGCCTTGGCAGGCCATCCTGGCCTGTGCACCCGTAGTGGGGTCGTCGATTTTGTGGTGAGTGCATGAAGAACGGATAAACGGTGAAAAAACAATGAATTCGGATGAACGATCACGATGAATGGCTCGGCGTTTCTGGCCCACTTCTCTGTTGACTTCCCAGGTTAGGCCCAAGACAATGGTCGAACAGGCCTCTCTTGGCTTGGGGTTGGGCTCCAAACCCCCCTGTCTAGATTGCTCATCTCAAGCCGCCCAATCCACCTTGCAACTTGCATTCGTTCGTAGAACCCCAATCAACAGCTCTCTGGACTCGAGGTTTGTTGTGTTTGAGTTCATGCCTCGGTGCCCATATTGTCTCGTTCGAAGCTAGGCCCATTGAATTGCGCCCGTCTTGGACTCACGACCTCAAGGTTGCGTTGCAACGGCTCGCTGGAACCCGAGCCCGACCACTCAGAAGGCCCCAAACAGACATCAGGGCTGGCTTGCACACCTTTGGGCTGTTCTGGTGCCGTGGAATACCCCAACGCCCCCACGAGTTCCATTTTGTCTCCATCACAATGCCACCGCCCTTATCAACAACATCAACAACAAACCTCAAAGTTGCCGCAGCACCGAAACGCCCTACCTCCCGCCAAGCCACCCGCACCACAGGAAATACACTGCCAGGAGTTCCCAAGGAGCAGCCTTCAGCTGGCATTCTAACCACGGGCACCACTGCCGCAGGCAAACGAACGGCCCGCATCACTACCACAACAACAACCGCCTATTCGACCGTCGCGACCGCGACTGATGCCGTTGCGAGTGCGTCTGCGACTGCAAACACGCCCCCCGCGTCCCGGCACCTGCTTCGTTCGCGAGATCAAAATGCCCCGCCACCGCCACCGCTGCCGACTGTGAGACTAGCACCCGAGGCAGCCAAGTCACTCGCGCCGACCACTGCGGCCAGGATGCCGTCCTATGACCGGCCGTCCGTCGCCGGGCCTCGACAGCCGGCGGTCGGGCGCAACGTAAACAAACAGCCGCTGACCCCTAAGATCGCCGCGCGAACAATCGGTTCACAACAACAAGCACCCGCCCTCGCAACCCCGCTCGTCCGACGGTCCACTGCTGAATCGAACCTCACCGCCACTGGGAACGGCGCCCGAGACCGAGATGACTTGGTATCACCCGGCTCGGTATTCCTCAACGCCAACGTGACCCCTCGGTCCGGGCCGAGGCAGAATCGCGTCGACGGTGCCAACACCACGCCAAGTAGCACGCCAAACGCAGACCGCCCCGATCCGATGGAGATGCACCCAGGTTTGGTGGCTGCCGGAGTTGATGATACACAAAGAGGACCGACGGTGGCACTGAATCCAGCCTTGGAAATCGGGAGTCGATCGCGGCAAGACCAAGATTCCAAATTCTTTTATGCTTCAGACGCACAAAAGTCTACGACACAGCCTGTTGCTACGACGAGGCCAATACCCCAACATCAGCCAAAATCCTCGACATTCTTTTACGCAAACGGCAGCACTTTGCCGGAGCGACAGAACCAAAATGCGCCCCCCCGGCCATTCTCCCCACCCTCGACGGCGCCTTCGCCCCAAGAAAGTATCTCGAGCAAGTTCGTCTATGCCAACGGCACTCCTGGCTTACAGCCCCCAGCCAAGATTGGGCCGTCAGCCAAAAGGGGGTCTGGATCTGTCGTTTCAACAGCGCCAAGAATTACGAACGGCAAACAGCAAGCCAATGCCCCGAGAGGACTACCTCCATTGAAGTCACCTCAACAAGTCGGATCCAGTGCAAGCACTCCTGCTCTCGTTTCACCTCGGTCCCCCACATCAACAGTGAACCCCCACCGGCTGAGTCTGGGGAAAATCGTCATGGAACAACCTTCTTCACGGCCTCCATCACAGACCTTTTCAAAAAGCGTTACCGTTGTGGATCCGCCGGCGAATACGAGACGTATATCTTCCCACGGGTCGTTCCCTTCGGCCCAGTCCTCAGGAAGCACATCTCCTTCACTCCCCCCCACCTCAGGGCCAGCATTACCGAGTAGCCCCGTTGCAACTGGCTTTGCTTCCCTGCTTCAGGCTGCCGAGGACTTTGCTGAGACTGAGACTGAAGAAGATCAACCAGAGTCCCTCAGTAGCCCGGCTAAGACACCACAGGATGATCCCGTGAAGGAGCTTGTCGCTAACGCGCGGCGGGAGCGCAAGGTACAAGACCTGCAGATCACAAACGCGAGTCTAGAGGCCATCAACAGAACCCTCGAGAGGCAATTGAGGAAGCAAACTGCGGAAATACGGCGTTACCAGAGGCTCTCTAGGTCTGGGTACCTCAATACGAGTTCCATGAACAAGCAGACACCCTCTGAGCCGGCGACGGATGGGGCAGAACAGGCACAGGCCGGAGCTGGCCTAGATGATCTTTTGGGAGAAGAGAGCGGAAGCGAGACCGGGGAAGTAGAGGCCGAGCTGGAGCGCCTCGATGAGCCGGATGAGGAGGATGAATCATCGGGGTCAGAAGATTCGGGGGAGGTGGATCCAGCTACGGCGGAACGACGCCACGAAAAAAGACGGCAAGAGGAACGACGGCTCGATGTCGACCTATCTAAACACCAGCAATTACTTGTCGACAGCCAAAAGATAAACCAGAGTCTTAAGAAATGCCTCGGGTGGACCGAGGAACTCATTAAGGAGGGCAAGCGGGCACTTGAATACAAGGTTCGAGTCAGCGATGTCGAATTGGGGGGCCGAGTTCTAGCCCCCGAAGAGATAGAAAGACGAGCACGCGAGGAAGATGACGAACTTGGCGACGTCACCCTCGGTGAGGAGACGATTTATGCGATCGACGCATTTGGGAGGAGCTCCTTTGCCGCCGCTGGTGGTGGTTATGAACACGACGACGATGCCGATACCACCATTACCAGCACCACCACATGGAGCAAAGATACTCAGGACAGGGACAGTGGGATTGAACTTGCACCTGAGGGCGTCGCTTGAGGGGGCCCGAGGGGAACCGACGGCAAGACTTAAGATTTCCCACTACTTCGTACATACTTTCGGCCAAACACACCCAAATTGGCCCAATGCTCACCACTCCGCTAGTGTTAGGGTATCAAACGACGACCCATTAGTTTCCTCCCATCCCCATTCGCACTCCGACCTCTGTTCCCTCACCTATGCAGGCCCCGGACCGGGAGCCTGCACGTGGTAAGCAGGAATACGGGTTAGGTTAGTGGTGGGGTCCAGGGGGCTGAGATGTGTGTATTTTTTTGTTCGGCTTTTGGTTTGGGCCCGGCGTTATATACCTTTCTATATTTACATTGCGCGGGGGCATACGGGGATCGCGCACACGCACACGAAGACTGTCGTTAGCGAGCTGGGGGGGGAAGGCCTTGAGCATTTGGATGGACCGGCTTGTTTTTGTCCTCGGCTCTCTCGATGGTTTGTTCTTCTTGTCTTGGTTACGGCTGACTGGGCAGGAGGCTTTGGACCACACACCCCAACAAGCCCTCGCTTTTGTCCTGGCCTAGTCTCAGTTTTGCAACCATCCAGTGAGCCTGCTTTAACATTTATTGGGCCCAAATTGTACCATTAGATACCCTTGATGCATGAAAATGATGTTCAACTGGCACAGTCGCTAGAAGAGATTAAATACCAAGAGGCTAGGGAGAAGGATGTGTATGGTATGCTCACAACATTGATCCGCCTGCTGTCGTGTTGTCTGTCAGGTGGAGCGTCGAGAGACATTGGAGGAAGAGATGAAAGGACAGGGGAGGAGAGAGGAGAACAGCTGGGGACAACCCTCAGGTTCAAACAATGTGATCAATGATAAAAATTGGACTCTATGCTTCATTAGGAGATGTATGTGCAAGTACTGTTTATACCTAGCGGTCGTACCAAACCTGGGTATGCGCGAGCTAAAGAGCAAGTCCCGCCATGCCGTATCTAACGAAGAGACACACCCGCTTCTCCTTCTCTTCCCCGCCGCTTGCTTCAATGATCCAACAACTCAGAGACACACTCGGTCGTCTTTCCTTCCTACCTCCTTCACGGGCGTAAACTGTAAACCCGACACCCGCCACTAGCTGCGGTATCCATCGCAGACTAGCAGCATGCACTATTCCATCCACCAGCTCCCCTCATTAATTTCTCGCTCCACCGCCGCCTCTTGCTAACTGCCTTTATGACGACCCCTTCGGAACATTCGGCGCATCCCCCGCCGCAGCTGAAGCGGCGTCGGCCCATGCCTTATCACCAAATTTGCCGCTCCCAGCGTTCTTCTCCTTCTCCTTGCCGTCAGCGGACTCTTCACTCTTCTCCTTGCCCTTCTTCTTGGACTCTTTCTCCTTCTTTATGGCGGCCTCGGCGACGAGTTGTTCGAAGGCCATGTAATCTCCTTCCTCTTCAGCGGTGCGCTTGGCCTATTGCTATCCGTTAGTGATGTGTTGTCTTTTTTCTCCTTCTGGTTCTAATAACAAAGAGATTGGATTTCAAAGGAAGCAAGGCAAAGAAAACGTACCTGTGCGCAGATCTGGCCAATTAGGATCAGAGCCTCAGCACGCTCCAGACGCTTGCCCAGCGGTACCTTCTTTTCATTGAGTACCGCGTCGCACACGTCACGGAGGACACTCTGGATCTCAAATTTGCTGCCGCGCCAGGCGGCAGTCACAATCTTGCCCGTGACACGGCGTTCATACTCAGACCTTTTCTCGTCCGTCCAATCGTCGCCACCCTGCTGCTCGAGGCGAGCCATTTCCTCCATGGTCTGCTGAGCATCGATGGCACTGCTGATGGTATTCCACGTGTCCTTGACCAGCGTACCCTTGTCCCTCATGCGGTGAAGGAAGCCGCCCATGCCAAAGAACTTTTGACTGCGGATGAGTGTCGTTGCTTTGCTGACGTAGATTGCGCCAATGGCGTGCAAGATGTCGAGACCAAATGATTGCATTTTAAGCTCCTCCACCTCAAGCCGTGTTTTCTCTTGGAAGGCTCTCGTCACGTCTTTACCCTTGTCCGTCTCCGTCCAGACCGACAAGCGGTCCAAGAGCTTCTGCGACAATGTGTCGACACGATCCTGCCGAATTTTGGCGCGCTCCTTCTCGTACGCAGCCAGCTGTTCCCTTTGCTCCTTGGACAAACCCGCCTTAGACTTCTTGTCTTTGCGTTTCCCGTCGTGCGCCGACATAGAATCGTCGGTTGCATCGTCGGACGGCCGGTCCATCAAGGCGGGCCGGAGCGGGATTTGATGGCGGCCGCTCATGGGTGTTGTCGAGCCGGAACCCGGTGACGGCGGAGAAAATGTTGTGTGGCCCTGCGGAGCGTCTGCCTGCCCAGTCGGTTTTTCATCCTCGACCACCACCGTGGGCACCTCCTTCTTTTCGCTTGGGGGTTCGGCAGAGCCAGCGGCCTTCGCGGTGTTCAGGCTTTCCTTTATCGCCTCTTCGGTGCCGGGGAACTCGCCATCGTCCTTAGACGGCGCTGTGGCATCTGCAACACCCTCTTGCCCCTCCTCCCCCTCCTCCTCCTCGGCCGCCATCGTGATGTCCATTGTAGCAGTCAAGTCCTTCATTAGACTAATCTCACCGATCCAGTCCATAAAAGCCTCACCGCCAAAGATGCTGGTAAAGAACTCGGCCGGGTCGACAAAGCCTTCGGACGGGCGCGCCGACTCCTTACCGAACTTGTCGTAGGCTTTGCGTAAGTCATCGTTCGAGAGTACTTGGTAGGCTTCACCGATCTCCTGGAATTTGGCGTGGGCCGTGGGATCGTTTGGGTTTTTGTCTGTGAAACGGGGGGTGTCAGCTGGGGTCATGGCCGCGATAGGCGCGGACAAGCGGTGACGGGAGAAGTGCTCGAATACGCTTACATACCAGGGTGGTGGACGATAGCGAGTTTCCGGTATGCCTTCTTGATCTCAAGTTCAGTTGCGGTGGTTTTGACCCCGAGGATGTCGTAGTATGCTGTGTCGACCACCATGGCGGCGAAGGATGACTGAACGTTCACGGGGGTTGATGCGCCGGTCTTCTCTTTCTACGTGCGCTGTGGGGTGTCGTTCGTCCTCTGGTGGGAGAATGCCGAGGTAGCAAAGCGACGATGCTATCCGGCGTGGTCTGGCAGGGGAGGGCTTTTGAAATGTGCTTGCTAGCGAGAACGATCACTGCGACTTAGTGCGTTGGGGCGGCAGGAGGACAAAGGCCGATTTTATTGAATGTTCACGAGTATGATTACGACGGTCAGAGCCCAAGCGAAAAGCCAAATTACGTACCTTTTCAGCGCGGAAAACTCCGGCTGTGGCTGCTTCGGCGAAATTTTAGCGGGGTGTCAGGTCCTGTAGCGGGGTCGCCACATGCTTGCCTGCCCCTCACCTGTTCATGTATCACAGGCAGCTTTCATTCATCCATGTGGTCATACTACAAAGAGGTTGTGTAACAACAGCATGAGTGTCGACACCTGAAGACGTCTTTCTATATCTGTTGCTTGAAAATGTTTTTTGGTATACCCCATCCAGCTTTCTTTCCCACATTATTGTATTCCCGCTGTTTTCATCCGTTCAAAACAACCCCGATAGGCTTCGTGGATGTTGGGAACCTCATAGTTATATGCCTTCAGTTTGGACACCAACTTGGTTGTATCCAGTTTACAGTTGCTGCGCCCCGCCTTGATGACTTTTGCTTGTTCTTCGAGAGTGAAGTTTTTCCATGTGAAGGACGGGCGCACAATATCCCGAAATAGCGTGAGGACTTCGTTGTGTGAAATGGCACCTGGGTTGGTGAAGTTGTATACACCCACGTCACCGTGCTCGGCCAACAGGATTGATGCTGGCAGCAAATCCGTGAGGATGGTATTGCTGTTTGGTATGTTGACGACATGCTCGTACTTGGAAATCTTGGTCACAAAATTCCGCGGGTGTAGGTCGTCCGAGACGGGCATGCGCAGACGCAGGATTAAGCAGTTGCTGTAATGCTTGATAACCTAACCAGTGCGGGTGAATATGGGAACTGAGGAAGGGGGCCACTTAATGGTAGGAGGCTCACCTCCTCAACATGCGCCTTTGTCATGGAGTAGAAACTGCCAGCGAAGTTGGCCGGGTCGGTCTCGAGAAAACCTGGCCCGTCCCAAGGATGTTTCTCATCGTACTGGTATATGCACCCCGTCGCAAACACCGTGCAATGGATGCCTTTCAAAAAGCAGCAGTCTGCCAAGTTCAATGTCCCGACGACGTTCGAGCGGATAGTCGCCTCTCTGTTGTCTTCACACCAGTCGACGTTAGGCCGCCCTGTGCAGCCGGCAGCGTTGAGAACGTGGGTGGGTTGGATTCTTTCGAGCTCCTGGATAACTGCTTCGCGGTTTTCCATCCGAATTGTTGTCGAATACACCTCCTTGTTTTGTACCTCAAGTAAGGTCTTGAGGTGTCCTGCGACCCACCCGTCGCCACCCCATATTAGAAAGCGGTGTTTTTGTTCACCGTTCGCGTTAATTGGCGCCATGATGGTGCGTTTACTAGCAAGAGAGGGGATGTTGGGGAGGCCTGCGTTCAAACCTGAGAATCGTTAATGTTAACCAACTTAACATTTGCCGAGTCTTGGCTTGACCAACCGCTCTTGAATAAGAATCAAATAGGTGGGCCGCGAGATGGTGTCCACAAGTTGTGTCTAGGTGTTCAAAGTTTCAACGAGAAAAACTGGTGGCAAACGGAACAACGACGATGAACTCGAAGTCACCCCGTATACGTGAAGAGTACATTTCCTTCAGGCGACTTTCGTTACCAGAACGGCAACCGTGGTCAGAAAATACATTTCAAATGGCAGGCGCCCCTCCAAAAAACGATCTCTCATCGGTCCCTGGTAACGGCGCCCCCTCGCTCCGTGTCCTGGATCGGGACGTTGTGGTGTGAAGACAACGGCCGGAACCTCCACCACGGGAAGAGACCGCGCTGTGTAGAAGGGAGGCATTGTGTTGACTATCAAATACATGCTCCACGTGCCATATTCTTAACGCTGAGGAAATAAGCACCAGCCCTTCCTGAACCCCCATCCCGCTCCCCACGCCAGGTTGATCTTGCGTGAGAGTACACTCCTCGGTGGATGTGTTGTGCTGGCTCGTCTCATTCAAGCAGGATCACGCGGTGCGACCCTGGCGGCAGCATTTTGCCATTTTCCCACCAACCCTGTCTGGCTGTCTGGCCAACTCGGGGCTTAATGACAGGTGTGGAGGACATTTTTTGATTTCTTACACCCCGGAAGGCATGCTGATCTCAAAGCTTTTTCACATGTATGTTTCTAGGTATCCAAGAAGAGTTATGGAATTGCAGGCGGCATCTCCCCGTCATTGATGTCTCCTCCTGTTTGGCTTGTTGTCCCGTAGGCGAGTTGGAGAAGTTGAGTATGTGGCCGAGATGGACCTTGGCCAATGAAATCCGGCATTCGCGGCCGGACATCCCGGGTCAAGCAGGAGAGTGGGGCGGCCATGCGTTGACGTTGGGGCGCAGGGGACCAATTGTTACATTTTTCCGCTGGAGGTCGAGGTCGATGGGGAAGACAATTTCCAGTGGAGCCTCGACATCCATCCTCCACAACCTCGCCGTTCACATCTCTACCGCGTTGTTCTTTCTCTCGTGACGCGAGGGCTCATAAGTGAACCACCGGAACGGATTACCTAGAAGTTGCGATTCTCAAGAAGCCTTCATTTTCTGACGCGCTAGCTCCGCAGACGATCTGCTCCCCGATCGTAACGCCGTCGCGTCTCACCGACCACAACCGGTTCTTTTCTCCAGCCCCTGAATCGCAGAACATCCCCCCCCAAAGACTCCAAGATGGGTGCCGCGCAGAAAGCCCTCTATTTCCTCTTCCACCCGAATCAGCTCCGGTCTATTATTCAATGGTATGTATCGCTCCGCTGTAATATTTCCAGATGTATCTTCTCCTAACTCGCGGTATAGGAAGGTATGGCACGAGCCAGTCCACAGGCGCGACCCTTCGAAGGAGTCCGAAACGGAAAAGGCATGCTTCAAGTACCTCGACTTGACCTCGCGATCGTTTTCAGCCGTCATTAAGGAACTCAACCCCGAGTTGCTGATGCCCGTTTGCCTGTTCTACCTCGTACTACGCGGCCTGGACACCATCGAAGATGACATGACAATCAACATCAAGGAGAAGGAGCCTCTCTTGAGGAATTTCCATGAGCTGATGGAGCAAGATGGGTGGACCTTTGATAAGAACGGCCCCAATGAGAAGGACCGCGAGCTTCTCGTTCACTTTGACCAGATCATTGTCGAACTCAAAAAGATGAAGCAGCCCTACTACGAGATTGTGAAGGACATCACCGTCAAGATGGGCAACGGGATGGCCGATTACGCCATAAATGCCGACCACAACATCAACGGGGTCAACACTGTTGAGGAATACGAGTTGTACTGCCACTACGTCGCTGGCCTGGTCGGCGACGGCCTGACGCGGCTGTTCGTCAAGAGCGAGCTTGCCAACCCCCAACTGCTGGTGCGCACCGACCTCACGGAGAGCATGGGCCAGTTCCTACAAAAGACCAACATCATCCGCGACGTCCACGAAGATTGGGAGGACAACCGGCGCTTCTGGCCCAAGGAAGTCTGGAGCCAATACGTTGACAAGTGGGATGACCTCTTTGCAATCGAGAACCGCGAAAAGGCGCTCCAATGCTCCTCGCACATGGTGTTGAACGCCCTCAAGCACGCCGACGAGTGTCTGTTCTACATGGCTGGTATCAGAGACCAGAGTGTTTTCAACTTCGTCGCCATCCCCCAGAGCATGGCCATCGCGACCTTGGAACTCGTGTTCCGCAACCCAGCGGTGTTTGAGAGGAACATCAAGATCACCAAGGGTGACGCTTGCCAGCTCATGATCGAATCGACCCAAAACCTCCGTGTTTTGTGCGACGCATTCCGGAAATACACGAAGAGGATTCACAAGAAGAACGACCCCAGAGATCCGAACTTCCTGGCTATCAGCACCCAATGCGGCAAGGTATGCACCATTTTTCCTCACATAAAGCTAGTGAATATCCCGGACTCATTGAGTAACTAACAATACCCACTAGATTGAGCAATTCATTGAGTCCATTTTCCCCACGCAAGACCCGAAGAAGATCGAGGCGGGCCAGCCCCGTGCGGAGCCGGTGATGGATACTGGCGAGGCGCTAATGCTTGTGCTGTCTGCAATTGCGACCCTGGCTCTTATTGGGGGTCTCATGGTGAGTTCTTCCCATCTTCTGTGGCGTTAAAAATTATCCGCGCCGCTGTGGAGACACGTCTCCACTAAAAAACTAACGGGATCGTCTTTGATCTCTTTCTACCCTTTCTTCAAAAATGCTAACTCTGACATTAGGTTGGACTCGCATGGTTCATGGGCGCTCGCATGGAGAAGTTCTTCAACAACCTCGACAACACTCTCGGCAGCGGTCTCCGCAGCGCAACGCCGTCTCCCATCACGGGCCACGAGGAGCTTTGAGTCTCCTGGACTCCAACATTCGATGACACGACAGTACCTTGGATTAGGCACTCCCCGGGGCGAGCGAGCGAGCAAAAGAAAGACATTTGGGTTCACGTTTCTACATACCTTTCTAATGACATACCCTTGCGATACATACGGCCATGTACACACAAACCACAGACGATGACGAGCAGGACTGACGGGACGACACATGGGGGAAATACTGCAGCTTTTTTTTTTTTTTTTTTAGAAAAAGAAAAACTGCGACTGGGGAAGACGAGCATTTAATACTAACATAATATTCACGTGTTTGGACCTTTTCTTTTTTATCTCTAAGCAAATGTCAACATTGCACCTGATCGATTGCATTGTCATGCCATTTGTACGTGAGGCTGAACGGAAATAAAACAGAAGAGAACAAGCACGGATGTCAAATTGCAATTCAGCCGCTCCTCTTCATCGGGGGTTCTTGATGGCTGTGGTTGTGCCGAAGATGTGCTGATATGAAACCCTTTCTTTGCAAGTAGCCTGGCATCCGGGCACGCTCTCGGCTTCGGACACTTCCCAATTTTCCTTCTGTGAAGTGGCCCGCCGAGGGCGGATTGCGGACATTTCTCGACTTCTTTGTTTACTTTCTGGTGCCGTGTTTGATGGTCGTGCCGTTTCAAATGATAACTTTGCCACTGGTTCACCCTTCACGACATAGCCGCTGCGTTCTACTTTACTTGCTTCCTCACAAAACCATTCTTTTGGTCCCAATCCTCAGAGCTGGGACGCCCTACCCCCCCTTTTGTCCTTGGATGAATAAGTGGATAGGAAGCATTTGTTTTGGGCCTCATACTGGCTTGATCTGCGCGTGGATAGGAAAAGCACCCCGGGCTTGTTGTCTCTAAGCTTGCGCGGCCGCGCTGCTACGGGCTAAGACTGAAACCGGACCTGTGTTGAAACGCGCCGTGAAAGATTTCTCTTTGATCTCAGCCTAATCGTTGGTTGAGGCGACTCGGCTTCATGTCCAGCTTGCAAGGGACCCCCTCCGTGCTACGGAGAAGTCCAAGGAGAAATGAAATGATACGCTTTATTTTTCTAGAACCCGCTCGCCTGCTTTGAGTGAAACCAAATACTGCAAACTCATTGTAACTGACCGCTATGACCTGCGCTGCGCCTTTACTTCCTCTCCGTAGTGCAGAAAGCAAGTTCTGTGGAAAAAGAGGTCCACTACCAAAAGTGGTATGTCCAGACCAGAATCTCAAGATCGAGGCCTAATGCGTCCCTAGCCCATGGTATAACGGGGGGTTATTTATATACAATTTCCGCTGCCTGAAGGGGACCCCAAACCACGCCCTCAGACCTCTTCTCAACGTGTTTACGCAAAGCCGTTGTTGGCGATGAGTGTGGTGGTGCCTCGAGGGGCGCCCTTGACCTGGGCGCCGGTAGCTTGCGCGAGTTCCTTGATGCGATCACTCACATCCTGTACACCAGTGATGTTCTCCAGTGCCATCAGGTAAGCCGCCAGGCCAGCAACATGAGGCGAGGCCATGCTAGTGCCGCTCAACGTTTGGGTTGAGGTGTCAGTCTGGATGCCGACGCTGAGCACGTCAACGCCGGGGGCAAAAACATCGACGATAGGGCCAAAGTTGGAAAAGTTGGCGATCTCATCGTTGGTCTGGTCGATAGCACCTACGGTGATGGCAGCTGCGGCGGAGGCAGGCGAGTCGTTCCTCGCGTCTTGAGCCTCGTTACCGGCTGCCACTACTGGAACGACACCAGCTTTTTCGATATTGTCGATGGCGGCGTTGACCGCCCGGCTGGCCCCGCCGCCTAGAGACATGTTCATGACGGCTTTTCCGGCAAGGCCCGTTGCGGTGGCGTTTTGAGCAACTAGGTAAGGGGGAAGTGTTAGTGGACTCGTGCGACTTATAGGATTTAAGCAGACATACCAAACTGCATCCCGGCGAGAACTCCAGAGTTTGTGCCTGAGCCGTCGGCTCCCAAAACCTTCACGGCAACGAGCTTCACGTTCTTAGCGACGCCGAATGTCTTCCCACCAATAGTTCCTGCAACATGGCTACCGTGACCTTCCTCATCTGTGTCCTACGTGTCATAATGTCAATAAACTTCCATTGACCCAGGGATTCTTTGGGAACATACCACGTTGTTGATAAAATTGGCCGCAAAACTCGCTCGCCCCTCGAACTCCGAGTGTGTCACCTTGATTCCTGTGTCCACCACAAACGCTGTGATGCCCTGGCCTGCGCTGCTATCAAAAACATACGTCCGGGCTCCGGGCTGGGCATGGCTGATGCGAGCCAAGCCGGAGGTAGTCCGTCCCTGCATCTGCCTGGCATTGAGGCTAACGCGGGCGTCTTGCTCGATGTAGCTGACCTCCTTAGCCGAGTAGATTTCGTTCACCATCAAGTCGTCGGCCTCGAGAGCCATGGCACGCCAGTTACCGATCTGGTAAGTATCCACGCTGGTGGATAGGAGTTTGCCGCTGAGCGAGCGTCTGGCAATGTTGCGTCTTGCTATTGCTTGCTTGACGCTTTTCTGGTGGACGTCGATTTCGGCACTGTTGAAGGTGCCATTATACACCACAATGTACCGGTTCGGAATGGCGTTGAGAACCCCGGGGTTGGAGATGGGTATCCCAATGTAAGCAGCGTCTGTCTTGTTTGATCCTGCGGTTGGAGCCCCTGATACGCCTAGCACGGAGAAGGCCAACGTGAAGCAGGCAAGCAAGCGGCCGGCCATTGTTGATAAGGGTTGGGAGCTGGCGGAACAAGTAAAGGGTAAAGGAGAGACCGAAGAGGGGGGAGGGCCGTGGGGAAGGCTCGGATGTCAAGAGGGAGGCGGGGAGGAAGGTTGATAAAGATGTTGATATTAGGGGGGAAATATCAACCTGTGTGAAAGATGTCCAGCACCAATAAAGGGGGAAGCCAAGAAAAATTGGAAGTTTGAAGATGGTGAGCCTCAGCTCAGAAGAAACGAATAACCGATACAGGGAAAGTAAACAAGCAAACCACAACAGGTTGATAGCAAGAGCAGTGCTCGCTTGGGGTGGCGGCTTGGCTTCCTTTAACTGAGGAAGAATGCATGAATCTACCGGCCCAGCGGGCCCCCCTCTCGGAGAGTAGATCCTAAGCAAGAAGGCTGTTCGATACTGTAATGGATGTTCAACACCCAAGGAGTCACAGAAAAGCAGGGGTTTGTTGTGAGGGGCGACTGCCCCTGGATTGTGTGGATTGTGGATGCCAAGTCAAACGGGAAACCCTAGTCTCCCAGGGCAGACACCGTCCGATGTGAGCGTATTTGAGCATTTCGACGGGTGGCGTGCAAGGAAACCTCAGACAATTCAAGATGCACAGTTCGGATGATTTCCCTTTGAGGAATGTGGGCTCGCGATGTTGCGATGCTCCGTGGAGAGACTTGCGAAGCTTCTTTCTTGTATCGGTTTTGTGGGACGGGGGTTTGATGCGGGAACGGAAATGTGACCATATATGCGGTCGGTCCATAGTAGCTTTACTAGCCATGCTGAGTGGTATGCAAGCCAAAACAAGCCGGAAAGCGTCTGTGTGCGTGGGTTCGCTTGAACCCATCCAGCGCATTGCGGGTTGGCTCCCCTGGTCTTCCGCTACCTACACCTCGGGTCTTTTGCAAGACGTCCCCTTCCTACCGCTGCGGCTGGCTGCAGAAACGAAGAGACGGTACCTAAACCTGGCGCATAACAGATCGCCTCAGATGAGCCGGTCCAAGGCTGTTTGTGGCCTGTTACGGCATGGTAAATCCGCTACAGCGCTCATGCGAGTGATTTGCCGGTTAATAGAGATATCGGGTTACTAAAAGGAGAAAGGGCCAACAAGACAGAGAGGGACCCCTTGGAATTAGTCGCCGACGACTAGGGAGGTTGTGGCTGGTGAGACTCGATAACAGGCGCTTAGCCATCAGTCCAGCTCGATGGTCCATCGGGATGAAAATGTTGCAGTGAATGAGACTCGGCCAATGATCGGACGATGATAAAGGAGTACAAGATGCCGAGGGGGTCCAATATTCGAGACAGAGACTTTTTTAACAGCATCTGCCTAGCTCCCGGTTGAGAGGTCTTCCACGGGCCCTTGGTTCTTTTTCTCTCTCTTGTTCTTTTCTTCTCGAGAAAGCGTGTGAACTTGCTGTGAAATGTTCCCGTTTCCACCAAGCTCGGGGGCTGTCTGTCTCCAAAATTAAAAGTCACGAGGAGGTATTTCCTTGCCAGGTTGGCTGAAACGTGTTTTAGCCCCTACATGCATGACCGTGTAAACCGAGCGCTCAATTTCTTGCTAGCCGCTCTCTTGACGAGTTCCTCAATGCAAGACAGGCTCAACAGGTGACATGACTTGGCTGATTATAGGAAATAACACGCAACGCCCGAGGCCTGCTCGGTGCCAAGCAACGTGTTTGGTGTTAAATGCTGGGTCGGAGTTCGTTTTTATCTCGAAAACTCGGGCGTCCCCGAGCTGAAGACTTGGCGATGGGCTTGTCAGGTTTGCCCCATCGCCAAAACGGTCGAAAGAAACAACTTCTGGTTTCTGATGAGCAAGGTGCTCGCTAAACAGTGGGTGTGGTTGAGAGGTTCTGAAACGTTTGGCACGGTCTGCGACGAAACTCGCCCCACATCCCCCGGCTTATGCCGAGTGCCAAGTTTTGATGCTCCCGAATGCGACCGCCTTTGAAGATCTTGATATGGCGTTACTGTGCATACGTGAGGCTCTATCAATCCACCGCCGATGGGCAAAGTAGTACAGTAGATATTCAGATATACTAGTACACGGTACATCTCCTGTGACGGAGGGGGACCAAACACTTTTTCCTTAACTGAGTTGTCTCTCTGTTACGGGGGGTGTTTCTGTTGTCTGCGTTTCTAAGTTGTGGGGCGATGTAACCCCCACATCCATTGAGTGTCTCATTCCAGAAAGGTGTGGATTTCTGGAGATGGACTGAATCGCCGAACGATCTAGTCTTTTGGGACTTTCAAGGGCTATTCAAATTCGAAAGCGCACCCATATCCGTATTCTGGCAACGAATCAGCCCCAAACCATATCAACGCAAGGAGTCCCTTCAAGGGCCAGCTCCACCTTGTCGGAAGGACGGAGACAACCAGTCACCAATTTGCTTTCCCAAACCCTGAAGTTCTGCAAAAAGTAAGGCATATCAAAATGGGGTGGGATAACAGGGCCCGAAAGCCTAGGAGCTTCCATTTAAGATTAAATAGATAACAGGGTGACTGCAAAGCGTTTGTAGGTGTTCATCTCCTCTGTTGTTACCTACTAAATTATATCAAGTACCGAGTTCAAGAAATTGACGAGGCGCAAATGTCTTGTCAGGTGCGGCAAATATCGCCTCCCATCTACCTACCCATGGGCCTTGGGCCACCTGAAATAGTAAGAAATCTCTACCGATGACGTTGATCGATATCCTCATAGTGCACGGTGGTGGGTAGCGGGGTCTTTCTTAAGCTCGATGAAGTTGATGGTGAAGCTGGCCTTGGACGCGGCACGCCGTTCGATCTCGTTAGTTACCTAAGTTACCGTCGGTAGGAAATTAGTTCCATTTGGCTAGAGATCGCCAATGAACAAAATTGGGGGTATGGCGAGATTATGCACTTCCAAGGCAAGGTGGGGAGGATCCGGCGAGATTTCCGCGCCCGCAATAAATATCTATAACTAGTGCAGGGGGGCTCGGTGAGCTGCAGATTTCGGAGCACTTGATGGCTAGAGCGAATGTGTTGAAGAAATGATTGAGTTTTCCCGGTTTTTTTGTTGTCTGAGGCCGGAGCGGGCTTCCAAAATACCCACAGCGCGCCCCACTCTTGGATCAAGTGCTGCAGGAACTTAGCGCAAGAGCCACAAGGCTCACTCAGCTTGCCGAGCCCAGCTTTAGAGCCTGGCAGTGGCAGTGTGGCCTGGGTTAACGTTTTAACCCTACAGTTTATTCAACCCCGCGCCAACCGACCATCACCAGGACCATCCACGCGACCACTCAAACCAACCGTGCTTCCAACACAAAATAACAACAGGGGTTTACGAAGGTTCGACAAAACAGCCCAAGTTCTCGCGCCAAAGCGCTGGAGGGCGCTGCCAGCATTTGCGACGCCAATTCGCCCATCGGAGGGGACCACCAACCCACGCCTGCGCCGCGCTGCTTCTTATCCCTCCTCCCCATTCCTCCGGGTTCGCGTCGTCCTACCTACACGACGGCCTAGGTTGAGAACTCAGCTACTCTGCCATGATTTTCCGACAACCGCCGAACGACTGAGATCTCCGATAATTGATTTTCTTTGAGAGGAAGACATGAATCCAACCTGCGAATCAGCCGCCCTCGGCTACGACGGTCTCCCGACCGACGCTCTCACGATCGATACCCAAATCCCCAGAGTCGAGAGGACCCAGTCGATACATGGACCGATGGGAGAAGACGAAGGCAATGCGACCGTTGAAATTGCCTCGATAATGATGATTGCCTCGAATCCTGTTTCGCCGGGCCCGCCCAGTCCCCCGCTCGATCACACGCGAATGCAAGAGTTTACACCTCCCACCCGGCCGAGCAGCACACCATTCCCCCAGTTGGACCCGCGCAGTACCGATTTACGCTGCATTAGTTGCCCGACGAGCCGCTTTTTGGGCGGGGAGCATAGAAACTCTTCTGCGTCACCGACTTTCTCCTCGACTGCGGCAGACGTTGGTGTCTGCATCAATGATCTACCTGCCGAAATTCACGAGTGCATTCTCGACCACCTGTTCGGGTTCCGGGTCTCGGCTGCATCCAAAAGTTCTGTAACTCGCTGGGGGACTGCACTACGGCATCCACGACGAAAAGAGTTGTCTGAGTTATCTCTCGTCAGCGGCGCATGGAGGGTCATGATCCAGGAGCGGTTGTACCGACACATCAAGCTGAAGGCGTCAATCCAGTCACTGCAAGGAGCAATTGTTTATTTATCAACTCGCCCGCATCTGAGGTCATATATTAAGCATATCGAGATTTGGTTTCCGGTGTTTCACCCCAAGTACCGACCGCTCGCGCTTTCCAACGCCAATACCCTCCCAACGGTCACGCCGGACGGTTTGACCACGGCATCCTACGTGCTGCCGATGGATAATTGCTCTCTGGAGGAAACGTTCAGCTTTGTGGCAGACCACCTTCCCGATGTCTGCGTTCTGACACTGGAAGGCGGGGAGCGTAAAAAGGCACCGAAGGTGAAGTACTGGCACCGCGATCCTGGCGACGAGACGGAACGAAGGATGCCTAGAGTCGAGAGTGTTCGTACACTGGTTTGCAAGGGCCAATGGAACCTTATCCGTGGCGAAGACGATTTTGAGACGATCATGTCGGCCTTCCCCAACCTTCAGGACTGGCATGGCTCGTATAGCAAACCCAAGTCCAAGAGTTACCTTACCATGGCTACTATTCTCGAAAAGCCTGTGCGGTTGGCCAGCTTTGACCTTTGCATCGAGGGTGATTATCGCCGCGAGGTCTCATTCCCCTCGTACTTCCTCAAAGTGTCCAACAAACTACACTTCTGTTCTCGACTCGCGACCGGATCCGCATCCCCAACACTGGAGCGCATCTCATACACTGGCAGGGTTTGCAAACAGTTTTTCTTCGACCTCATGGCCAAACACAAGGACCCGGGACACATACGCCTGAAGTCAATCGACCTCACAGTCAAAAACTGCTGCCGGCAGGTTGTGCACTGGAACGAATCCGGGTCGGGTATTACCGACATGAACTTCATCAACGCGTTTGAGGACTTGGTGATTGCGGGTATCCGTGCACTCGGGAGGTTGCGATCGGTCGAGTATCTTAGAATCCGCTATGTCGATCTTGGTAGGCTTTTCAACTTCTTGTTGACTATGTCGTTTACCATGGTGTAACGCTGACTAACCCGGTTCTCTTCACAGACTCTCCCTTCCCACCACTTAACCCTCATTTTCTTCTTAATAAAGGCCGGTGTTCTGGAGTCTGGAGCGACTCTATCATCACCGAGTTGAACAAGGCCCGGCCCCATGCCCAATTCGAAGAGCTCTCCGAATCCTTTGGCGAGGTCACCTACAGGAAAGACGGCCGCATGACCTTTACCCCGGACTTCCCGTCTTCGTCGTCCAGAGCGGTCTCGCTCAAGCTGTCCAACTATGCGCTGCTGAGCGCTGGGATGTCTACCCCTTGAGGCTCGCAGCGGGACTTGGTAGAATGTGGCGTTAGACTGATCACAGATTTCAGTAGCGCCCCAACACTAACAAAAACATACAGTAGTCATCACTCAGGTCTGATGGGTCCAACAGAACATCACATGGGCTAGAACTATTATTTTCTTTCTTTTCCTGCATTTTCATTCTCACGGTCAAAGGGCGGGATAGTAATGATATATGGAGGCGTTTGGGAGGTCAAGGTGGGGTATTTCTGCTCTTCGCTCTACGGATGGGATGACCCTACTCCATAATCGCATCTTCTTGTCATATTCGGGGGTGGACGGAAGATGAGAGTGCCTCGGTTCTTTTCTTTTTATTTCACTCCTTGTTGTGCTGTCACTTTATCTTTGCTGGTTGATGGGAGCGGGTTTCTATTTCACACTTCTAGGCGTTGGTAAACGATGATAACCCTAACGGAGTAGTGTGGGAGCATTATGGTTATGGTATTTGTTGTATTGGGAGCAACAGTTTGCTCCACGGCGCTTGACGGGGTTGCTTGGCTGGGCTCGGCTGGCGTGACTTATTGCATGGTCAATTGCATGGTAATCTGTTGTTGAATTTCAATGCATCTTGTTTCCAGGCTTGAGTGGCAATTGATCTGGTCCGGCATGCCCATTGTCTACTTAGATAGCGAAGAGTAGGCACAAGGTACTAGCTTAAATAATTATCAAACACCTCTGCCTGATACATCTGTTGCTTGTCCTCAGAACTCATGGTTCGACAGACAGAATCTAAACCCCTGCACACTATCTTCTCAACCACCCTTAACATTACACGAATCCCCAATTATTGTCCCCAAAATCCAACAATTTACCAAAAAGAACCCCAAGGAGGCAAGCCACAATCCCGGCAAAAAGGAACTCTTTCCCAAAAACTCCAGCTCATAGCCCTGTTGCAACCACAGTCCTTGAGATGCCACCCACAACCCTAATGCCGTGATACCATGAATTTTGTTGCGCAGAAAGGAGGAATGGGGCAGGTAGAGCGGAAGAAGGACCATATACCAAAGGAAGTACTAGAATTACGGGTTAAGATCGGTGGATTGTTTAAGGTGGTGTGCATCGGGAAGCGTACCTGGCTAGTGCAAACTTTGTTGAACGTAACGAAGGCAAATGTTTGAGCGAGCATGGCCGTGGGGAGGTCACGCTTGGCTAACCCCAGAGGAATCAGAACACAAGCGAGGACGAGTTGCGGGAGGAACGCGAGTGATTCAATTCCACCACCACTTCCCGGTAACGACGACGAGAGAGTTGAGTTTGAAGTGGAAGGGGAGGAAGCAAGGTAGAGATGGGTATTGTAGGGGCTGAAGTTATGGCGGTGGTCGATACGGGTGACATGGTGGAGGTAGGTATGTTGGAGGAAGGGGAAGCCGTATGTGAAGTACATGGCGAAGTTGAGACCAAAGAAGGTGATGAAGCTGGTGAGCGCGAGTTGAACCCTGGCGGGGGTGATGAAGGCGAAGACTTTGTCCGGGATCGAGGAAGCCTGAAGTTTCGGGGGCGTATTCTTCTTGCTGCTCATTCGGTCCGCATCCATCCACCAGATGATCGCTGGCGCATAGATGAAAGGGTAGATCTTGAAATGCACGCTGAATCCAAGAAGTAGGCCAGCAAGAGTGACCCTCTTGGACAGGACCGAAGAGAGAAGCGCCATAACGAGGACCCCAAGTACACCTTCGGAGCTTCCCCTCGTACTGATCGTAGCGACCATCGGGTTGAGCAACCATATTGCGGCAAACTTCCGCGCCCTTGACCGTTCCATTGACTTCGCCAAAACACGCTCTAGTAACCACCCAGCGACCAGGTCGGAAATCGCGAATAAGACTTTCCCGGAGCTGAAAAGGGCCGCGTCGACAAACGGGAGTCCCGTGGTGAAGGCCGTTGGAAGCAACAGCCAGGCGAGGATGGGAGTATAGCGGTATGTCTCCCGTTCATAGGGGCTCTGGCCGCGGGAAACAAACCGAGCAGCATCGGTGAAAACTAAGTAGTCGATATCGGTGTACTTGACGGGGGAGTTGGCATCTTGCCAGAGGCCGTATAGGAAAAAAACTAGGCGGAGAAGGGCGGCCGAGGCATACACCGGCGTCGGGCGAGAGAAGAAGGACGACAGCAAAGATGGTTGGTGTGATGTAGTTGGTGATGAGAGCGGTCTTCTGGCTTGCTTTGTGGGGTTTGCCATCTTGCTAGGCGTGAATGGCGGCTTGGAATTGATGGGTATGGTCCACGCAACTGCGTCTCTAGGTTGATTCCGGCTCAGGCGATGAATCCCGGCCACGTCGTTTCGTTGCTCTTATACTCTTAGACCTCATTCAAGACGACGCATAAAGGCAGGGAGGTTGAATCTTGAAGGATTCAGATCATGTTTCGGGCCGTCGATTGAGCATCAATATTACCCGTCAAGCCCGGACTTGCTGAGCTGTGTTGATGTTGACGTGTTTCCAAGCTTCTTGTTGTTGACAAGGTAAAGTTTACCCCTGTCCCACACACCCCTGAGCTGCTCAGGATGAGCCCACCAAAAGTGCTGTGGCCCACAGCAGAGTTGTCTGGGTTGCTCTTTCCAACCAATCAATCATACCTGATGTCGAAACCTCAACCCGGCAGAGCAGGCCCAGCAGTGAACTCATCACCCTAAAAGACACAACCTCCAACGTTAAATCTTGAGCAACCGGTCGTATTTACTTGTACTATAACATGTCTGGTCTTAAGCGCGACTGGAATGGGAACACGAAACGACGCGACGGTCCGAAACCCGCCGCAAAGCCGGTTGTGCGAAATGCCTACACGCCCATGTTTGAGAGCCTCCGCGAGGAGCTCGACCAACATCATGATCGTCGAGAGCGCATCGTCAAAGCATCGCGGGACATCACGGCGTTGAGTAAGAAGATGTGAGATGCCCATGCTAGCGCGATAGAATGACATGGTTGAGGCTGACATTGTGCAGTATCTTCTCGTTACAGCGGTATGAGACCACTTCTATTCGCTGACCCCTGAAAGCTCAAAACTGACACTTGGTCAGGGTTCGAAAGATTGAGAGCCAACTCCCAAACAACATCCAGTCCGAGGTCGACTCCCGGCTAGCCGACATATCAAAACTTCTAGCATCCATTGCGCCTGAGATCCAAGGAATCAATCGCTACCGGTATTCTAGGTCTCTAATGTGCCTCGAAGAGCTTGTGGAAGCCCTCACCTTCGCGCACTACCTTCGCACTCAGACCCTCATCGGCCACGCGGAACTGGACCCGACAATTGAAGATCTCACCAAGAAAGGGGCCGTGATTTCCGAGGACGAGCCCATGGCCGATGCCGGTGACCCGGCAGGTAACGCTGAAAAGGACGAACCCCCGGCTGTCAATGTACCGACCGTCACTCTTACGCAGGACGACTACCTCTACGGTGTGTTCGATCTGACTGGGGAGATGATGCGCTTTGCGACCACTTCCACCGCACTAACCGGCAAGATGGCCAGTGGTCAAACCGGTAAAGATGGTGGTGATGACGAGCCGCGAACCATTGTCCAAGATATGCATGAATTAGGCACGTTCTTCGAGATGCTACCCGTTGGGCCCGGGAACAAGTTCCAGTGGGAGAAGAAGCTGGAAGTCACGCGGCAATCAGTACAGAAAGTTGAGCGATTGGGCTATGATCGGGTTATTAGGGGAAGCGAGCGCCCCAAGGGCTGGATCCCAGACCTGAGCTCTGGTGATCCGGGGCAAGGAGAAGAGGAGTGATTGTAGTATCTGGTGAACCTTGGCGTTGCCTCTTCAGACCGAAGCCTTTTTGGCTGTTGGTGGCTAACTTGGCTTGCTTTGATCTCCCATGCCCGCAAACTCTTTGTTCCCCGCGTAGAATCGTGAAACGGAGCCTTTGCTAGCCACAGTAGATTGGTGCTTCTCTTCTTTTAATTGCCTTCTAATATTCCACTCTTTATTTTCTGTCCCTCAAACCCCGCGGAGTAGAGACCCCACCCCGATTCTTATTCCGGTTTCTGCCTGAGGCTCCGTACAGGTGCGGGGCATTTCCTTTGAATCAAACGCCAAAATCTTTTTTTTACCCCGCCATCTTTCCTCAACCACCACGCACCACTCCTAGTTTCTCTACAGATCACCCGGCTACGCTGTGACTCCAATCTTCAAAATGGGCTTCACCGACCTCCTCACTGACGCCGGTCTTACCGGTAAGCTGCGCATTGTCTTTTTCTTTGCCTTTTTCTTTCCCCTACCTAAACATTGCATTCGATAATGCACGGCCAAGCTAACACCGCGCAGTGCTCAACAACTGGCTCCTGACCCGCTCGTACATTGCCGGGTACGCATTGTCCCTTTCCCCCTTTTCCCAAACGGCCCCCCCTCGGACACACTGCATTTTCATGATGACCTTCTTGATCCCATGTAGCTGAGCAGCGTAAAAACCTGCATATGATTACACACCCGTACCTCCATACACCTCTGACCTAACGATTCAACCACATTCTGCATTGTATTCCGGGACGGAATCCTGGACCATTGAATCGTATTCAAGCTAACCGGTTCCACTCAACAGGTACTCCGCCTCGCAGGCCGATGCCGTCACCTTCAAGGCCTTGAGCGCCGCCCCCGACGCCGCCAAGTACCCCAACGCGGCGCGCTGGTACAAGCACATCGCCTCGTACGAGGACGAGTTCCCGACCCTACCCGGCGATGCGAGCAAGCCGTACACCGTCTACGGCCCTGAGGTCGCCGAGGTTACCCTGAACCCCGCCAAGGCCCCCGCCGCCGAGGAGGAGGAGGACGACGATGTCGACCTCTTTGGCAGTGATGAGGAGGAGGATGCCGAGGCCGCTCGCGTCCGTGAGGAGCGCCTGGCTGAGTACCGGAAGAAGAAGGAGGCCAAGGGGCCTAAGCCGGCTGCCAAGTCCATCGTCACCCTGGATGTCAAGCCCTGGGGTACGTTTTTCCCCACTGCCCCTCACATTTATCTAGAATTCTCTGGGCCTCTCAGAAACAAGGAGAAAAAAAAGAAGTTGGAAACTAACTAGTGCCTCATCACGAAACAGATGATGAGACCGACATGGTTGGCCTCGAGGCCGCCGTCCGCGGTATCGAGCAGGACGGGTTGGTCTGGGGTGCGTCTACGCTGATCCCCGTTGGTTTCGGCATCAAGAAGCTGCAGATCAACCTTGTTGTTGAGGACGAGAAGGTTTCGATCGACGAGCTCAGCGAGCAGATCACTGAGTTCGAGGAGTTCGTCCAGTCCGTCGACGTTGCCGCCATGCAGAAGCTCTAAGCAACCATCAACTAGCCCAGCTCCTGGGGTTGGCTGACTATGTGTTGTGTGCATATTGACGGGTAGACCCCCAGGTATGATAAACACAACATATAGGTCTGAGAAATGAATGGTGCGTTTTGAGTAATTGTATGAGTGCGAGATTTGTGACGGTTGTATATGGTTATATTAAACTTTGTATCGCCTCCACTGATGGTAAGCACTGCAATCGCTCCAGACCTTCAAGATAGACGGTCCTTCAACTTTTGCTCCCGCTGTACTTGGACCACTGTGATCAGATATTCTTGTACACCGCTATGCAAAACGTTGTCTCTGCCAGCTAAGGGTTCCTCTCCAACCTTCTGTTGCCAAAAAAACCATGAAATGTAATAGCTTGGTATGGTATGTAGGAAAACAAGGAGGCCAAAAAAGGGGCTAAGTAGGAATTTCCTTGTTTTGGTGAGAAGGATCATAGGTTCCTTATGTTTATCTTCCGCAGATGGCGGTTTTTATCACACTTTTGCCTCCTTGCATTTCTATCCGCCAATATGCTTTCTGCTTTGCTCCCAGGTTAGGTGACTACAAGTACTTCGAAAAGGGAGAGGCTGGGTATTTTCGCTCCAGACATTGACCATATCACCGCTCTCGTCGTCCGTCAATCGTCCAAGCTATATCGAACCCACTTCGTACCCGTTAACTCCCGGCTTCAAACATGTCCGCTCCTCTCCTCCCCCCCACACACTTCACCAGAACCCGTTTATAACTTGACACCCCATACACCGCGCCCGGCACTAACTCCCAGCCACTCGCCATACTCCCCCGCCGCCAAATGTGGGACCCATCCAACATTACCAACCTCATACTCGCATTGCCAGCTGCTCACCGGGCTGCGCACATTATCACCTCCCGCACCTGCCCCAGAGGCTCCTGCGGCACCGTTCGGTCCCGGCGCGCCTCCAGCACCCGGGAGGGCCGTTGCACCACCCTGACTGTTATGCATCAAGTCCCAGATGAGGACTTGGCAGTCGTCCGCTCCGGAAGCGAGGGTACCACGGCGCAAGGGGGACCACTCGACGCAGTTGAGCGCCCCTGAATGGCCACGTAATTCAAGAAGCGCTTGGCCTGGCTGTCGGACGTCGAGGATGCGGATGACGTTGGAGTCGGAGGCGAATGTGGCGAGGAGATGGTGGTCGTGCGGGGAAGTAGCGAGGCGGAGAAGAGGTGGTGGGTGGGTGAGAGTTTGCTGGGCGAGTGTCGGGCTCATGCGGCCGCCATTGGAGTCTAGGGGTAAAAAGGCAAGGTTAGCAAAAAAGGGCAGTCTATTTGCGGATCGAAAATCGAAGAACGAGTACTCACCTTTGTCGTCCTTACCGGTGGGCTCATAGATGATGGTGCTGTGCTCGAGGCTCCGCAAATCGAACATGCGGACGCTGCCATCTTGCCCACAGCTCACAAACACATCGGTGCTCTGAGCGCAGAAACGGACATCATACACCTCTTTATCGTGGGCAATCAGTTGAGTCTTCGCGGTCAAGGATGGGATGTCCCAGATGGTACACGTAGTGTCGATACTTGAGGTGATGATCAGGCTTGGGTTGACGGTGTTCCAGTCCAGCGAGGTAAGCGGAGCGGTATGGTCGGGCGTCTTGGAGTTGGACAGTAGCGCGAGCGGTGTGAGTTTCGTGACGGGGGCATCACGGCCATTTCTTGATGTTATGGAAGAGCTTGATACAGAAGCCTGCGAGTCGGATGGAAGTGACCAAAGCCGGAGATGGTCACCCGAGGTAGCGAGCAAGTCGGTGGATTGCTTTTGTGACGAGGGCGGCTCCCAAAGTAATCGGGTTACTGGGTACGAGTGTGTTGCCTCCGCAATCCTTGTGAAATCCATGGACCATTTAGGCCCTCCAGGGACATAGGCATCGGACGGCGTGTTGTTGACCTGAGCATCAAGAATTTGTATCTGATAAGGCGCAGTCAGTAAGACGCCGCTTTCTTGACGGCTACGCCGGGAGGCACTCACAAAGTTATGGCCGTCTTCAAGATAGCTACCAATGGCGAGCTTCCCACCGCTGTTGGCATGGGGGGTCCATTTACACCAGTCGAAGGCGTAGAGGGCCCATGGTGCCATGTAGTTGCTGGTACGTGGCTGGGTGCTGGCCAGCTCGTAGCCCGGGGTGCCTGGTAGTCCGTCCGAAAGACTCGAATCGGCGCGTGGGCGGATATCCGCAAGACCAAGCGGGGTGTTGGAGATATTGCGCTGCGAGCCTGAGGGGGCGTATTTGGGTTCGGTGGGGGACATGAATTGTGACGAGGTCGCGGTACCGCCCGGGGTAGTCGGGGTGTACGGGAGATAGCCTGGCCCTCCGGCTTCGTAGTGTGCCGAAGGGCTGGACCGCGAGTAACTGTGTGAGAGGCTCAGCGAGCCGTGTTTTGGAGGGGTTTGGGCGTGATGTGATGGATATTCGGACTGTTGCATGCTAGGAATGGTCGGGGCCGCATTGGAGGGGATTGTCGGCTGTCGGGAACTCACACCACCGGGCTGGAGCGTGCCTGGCACCGATCCAGAGCTCTGGTAGCCCGACATTTGGGAGAGGTTGGGGGAGACTTGATCAAGCTTGATGTGCGGGGCGCCAGTCGAGTAGTCGCGGGGAGATATTTGCTGGCCCTGGTGTCCCTGATGGGCCTGGTGCGCATGATGCCCTGAGTGTCCCGGATGCCCCTGGTGGCTCGCGATGCCTGGTGGGGTGTGTGCCTCATCATGTTGTGATGAGAAGGTACCCGTCCGCCGTTGCGGCTGGTACTGAGGTGGTTGATTCATTGTCGAACAGGTATCTCAGGCTATTCGGGGGTCGGAAGTCGCAAATCGCCGGTCTTAGGATCGTGGTCCGAACTGAGAGGTGTGTGGCAGACGATCGGGGTTGGAGAACGAAGGTCGGAATCGAGGTGGGGAGGCGGGGTGTGCCAAGGACTCTCTTCTGAACGTCGACTGATCGGCCACTGGGGTCAACTGACAGCCGGGCTGCTCGAGACAACGGATCGCTGAAAGCTAGCCACAGGGGAGAAACTGGCGGGCACGAAAGCCCGGTGGCAGTAACGACCACTTTGCGCGCGCAGCAAGGCGCAGGACGGAATGGCTTTATGGGAAAATGAGGTGAAGTTGAGCTCTCCACGGGACCCAGTCTTCGAAACCCAATGCCCTCTTGCGGCTGGGGACGGACAAGCCGCCCACAAGCACAAGTGCGGGGCCAAGCAACGCAGGCGTCATTGGTGGGATTCTATTGGTGGGTCGTTGGGTTTTTGAGCAGCACTGGAGATAATTCGAGACAGAGCGACACTGAGCAGAACATTCGAAACCAAAGGTGCAAAGCACCTGCCACCTAACTTAGGTAGCCTACGAGCAAGATGAAGAGATGAATTCCTTGATTTGGTGAAGTTTTCTAGGCCATCGAATACTCAAGTTCTTTATAAAGGTTATAATTATTTGAGAGCGGTGATCGTTTCTTACACATTTTGGGAAGCACTGTGACAAAACACCTTGCTTGTCCGCGCAAAGCTGCCCCACCTGCTGCTGCTCTGTTAGCACGGTGCCTAACAACCTCCCCCCATATGTTAGGAGCTTGAGGAAAACGATAGTTACATAGTTTTGTGAGGCCCGTCCCGTTCAGCTGCTCACACGCCAATCCTAATGATTTATTTGGACAGTCATAGCATAATTCTTCCTACCACTTGGAAGAGCGACATACAAACCATCCATCCCACGAGAAGGATTCGTGCTCTTACTCAAGTCGCACATTAGCATTTGAAACACTTCCACTGGAATTGTATCGCACTACCCTTGTCATTTCATACCCGATACCTTACAATAATTCACCTCATTTCGAGTTTACAAACGACACGGCAGTTTGCAACATGAGCCAGGACGTCCGCCCATCTCTTCTCCTCCTTCCGTACCCTCCCGACCCCATTACACGCGACTCTCTCAACGCCGCGTATCGACCTTCCATCAAGGCCACGCTTCAGAAGTTAAACAACTCGAATGGTGGCACTCAACTCATCATTGCAGTCGCCTGCCCCATACTATCCGGCCAGTTCATTCGATCTAAGACCCTGTCATGGCCCCAGGCCCAGACCTTGGTGGCCGGCATTTACGGGGTCATCTCAGTCCTATGTGCTCAGCTTTCTATCGGCACAGAAGTGAATGGCGGGCCCCATTCTGTCGACTCCACTGTTGTTCTCATCGATGACGACCGGAATAAGCACTATAGAGAGGACTTCCGCCCTGCCATCGATCCCAACAACACCGCCATCGTCGATATGGCCACTTTCGCCTCGGCTTACTACCCCTGGGACAACATCTTTACCGTTAGAAGCGAGTTGGGATACCAGGTGGCCCAGCCCTACCTGAAATTTGCCGAAGGGAAGCAGAACCTGTTGCAGTCTCAACTAGTTCCTGTGGAGGGTGGCTTGGTGCTGAACATTGCAAACAACAACTCCCTGAGCGGACCCGCGCAAACATCAACCTACCCCACGGTCTGTCTGGGTGGTACATTCGATTATCTGCACCCGGGCCACAAACTCCTTCTAACAGCCGGCGCCCTCCTTCTCCAGGTCCCTCGAACGAGCGACCTCACCACCACGCCGCCTAGCCAGTACATCATTGGCATCACTGGCGATGAGATGTTACGGAACAAGAAATTCGCCGAATTCGTCCAGCCCTGGGAAGAGCGGGCCCGCAACGTGCTGGCCTTCCTCGCTCAGCTCCTTGAACTCTCGCCCCGGGGTTGGAAAGACGGACCACGTCTCCAGATCGAGGAAAGCGACGGCGACTTTCAGGCAACTTTCCGCGACGGCACTATTCGGGTCCAATGCGTACGTATACAGGACGCGTTTGGGCCGACTATCACAGTCGAGGGTATTGACGCTTTGGTTGTGTCAGGCGAAACGAGGTCCGGGGGTAAAGCCGTCAATGATAAGCGCGCTGAGAAGGGCTGGCATGTGCTGGATGTTTTTGAGGTGGATGTGCTCGATGCAAAGGAGAAGGAGGACGTGGGGGAAGAGCCAACTAAGACTGAAGACTTTGCGTCTAAAATCAGCAGCACGGCGATCCGGCAGCAGAGGGCCGCGAAGGCTCAGACCAAAATATAAAGCCCGGCAGGGGAGGCACGGGAGTTCTCAGCGCAGAGTTATCCTTGGTGAAGTTCAAAGTTCGCTGTTGATATCGGTATGCGTTTCTTCGTTGGGCAAGGAGATGGATGAGCCGGCACGGATTAGGATTATCGAGCGAGCTGAAAAGTTTTTAGTTTTTATAAAAACTCCGGGATAAAGCAGGTTATGGCCCGCAATGAAGACATGATCATGAGACATGGTGGACTAGGCCGACCAACTGTCTAGATTAACAGCCCGCGTATCCCCTGCCGTGAACCTCCTCGTCCTCAGCCCCCTCAGCAAAGGCATGACAGCTGCTTCCCTCACCTCTCTTTGCGAGGATTGCGCTCTTTCGTCCTGGGATCACCTGGTGTTCTGACACTCAGTGATAACGATGTTGACGATCCCAACTCTGTGGTTGGCGCACTCTCGAGTCTGGTAGTGTATGTACCACGGCGGGGATATTGCCGGATTAAACACGGACAACGCCTTGTTCCCAGAAACTGGAAGCGCGATTGTGGTTCTTACCTACTCATTGCCACGGAGCAACGGCCCGCTGGATCGAAGAGCTCCCAGTTGAGACCCTCTTCAACGACGCACATAGTGCTCATGATCGCTACGTAGTTGCTAAGAATGCAGCTGAGAGTGCGGTTCGACAGTTCCAGTATACCAGTAAGAGCTTCGCGGCTATCAGGACTGTCCAGAAACCGAGTCATTCTCTGGATGCCCACGTTGGAGACTACGGCAACGTGTTTGACAACTTTGCAATGAGTGACTAGCTTGGTTGAAGCTGCGAGCGTTTGAGGAAGCCAACAGGCTTGCCAGGCATCTGTGGGATTAATGATCAATAGTAATCACAGGCTTTTGGGATATTGTTTGACAACACCAACGGGTGCTGCCAGGGGAACTCAGGGGAATGCCCGGGACTACACTAAGATTTGGTCCAAGGTTTTCCTGCTAGGTGCATTGGCTAAGGACAATAATAGACTTGGAAACTGTCTCCCTCAGAAGCACCACCAACGACTTGGGTCCATTCATCAGAGAACAAGATACTAAAAAGCCGCGAGGAATGGCTAATTTGGGCCCTAAACATGTTTCGTTGGCTGGAACAAAACTTGCTTCCGCCAGGAGGCAAGCTGCACTCCAGTCAAAAGATTCAGGACTGCTTTATTTCTTTTCTGGTACTAACTACTCCGTAATAAGGTTGAAGCTATCGGGGTAAGCCGGAATTTGTCATGCCTGAGTCCTGGCCTCGGGCTTTGTGACTCCACCACACTAGGGTAACAAAGGGACATCTCCGACAAGGGGAGCCGGCCGGAGATTTCCAGGATGTTGACGACTTCTTTTTTTGACCTCCGCTGGAGGCCAACGAAGCGAAGTTCCGGCGTGGATGAGAAACCTCCGCGAAGGACTCTGGAAGATGGTTCAGATCATTCCGCCGTTTGCTTTTTTAGAGGGTTGGAGAGTCCGGAAACGAAAATTGAAACGACAAAGTTGCCCGGGTCATCTTCTCGCCCGAAGCTAACGGTAAACTTTACACAAGGTGTGGCGTCAACGTTTTTGAAAGTGGCTTCGAGGCACAGCCGCCGAATCGGAGTTGACCCCCTTGAACCCGCCTTGCCCGCCTTGCCCGCCATCGCTCTTCCCGTCCCTGACCCCCTTGCCTCCGAACCCCCTCACCTTCACCGGGCAACCCCCACCGAAGATCCCTGGCAGCGCGCGATCCCGCAGAAGGAAAATGATCGGCGGCTCTCGTCGGCCGGTGACCGGCATTCCTTTTCTTGCGGACTGCAACCCAACTTGATGCAGGGGCTTTGTCGTTAAGAATCCCTCAACGCTTTCGAGGCTGATAACGTTGTCTTCATGGAATTGACCGGTCGCTGTCAAAGGGAACGGTGTCAGCAGTCATCCTGGGGTAGCACATACTACCTATGTACATAGTAAACAGTCGGTAGGATTTGCGTTGCACATAGTAATCCTTTAAGAGAGTGTTTTATGACAAGGGTTTGCCCCTCTTGTATTACCTGCCCATTTCGATTCTGGTATCTATCTTGAATTTGCAAAATAAACCCACCCCTTTTTTGGGGGAGTAAGTTACTCCCCGACCCAAAAAAACACCAACGCGAAGCCTGCCCGCTTGAAAAATTCCCATATCATTCCCAAGCCCATATGTGAACTCCTGTGCATAAGGCAAGTTGTGTATGTGTACAAGTTAAAACAAAATCAAACAGAGAGAAAACGAGAAACGTGAATAAAAACGTGGGCGCATTCCATCCCGAGGACTTTAGTTGTGGGAGATGGACCACTTCGTATGAACCCGGATTCCGTTCCTGTCGGTTTGATATGGCGATGGCTCCGTCAAGCTGACCTCGGAGCCGCTGTCCTTGTCCTTGTGGTCAACCAGCATGCGGACCGGCTCCGGCGTGGTTGTCGTCGCAACGGCAGACTGGTAGTGTACCTCCTGGTTGGCGGCGTAGAGGTTTTCAAGGTGAATTTGCGTGTCGCCCCGCTCGGCGGCATCCTGGTTCTTGATCTTGCTGAAGGCGCTGCTGCCGATGGTATTGGACTCCGAGGAGTAATACCCCGAGTTTTTGGACTCGCTCGCCCCTCGATTCGCCCTGAAGCGCTTCCACAGCGAGCCCAACATGGGCAGGCTGACGCACAGAATGGCCAGGTTGGGCTCGGTGGCGGACCAGAAGTCGGCCCAGATCATGGTTCCGGTAAGGTTGGTGAGGTCGAGCTGGGTGAGCGTGACAATGCGGATAATGCCGATGACGCTGACACTGCAAAGGGGGATTAGGAATTTTTCAATAAAGGGAGAGGGGTTTGATTTTCGGTGTTCAGGGGACTGGGACTTACACTAGACCGATCAGGAACACACAGCTGAGACCAAGCTTGCGGGCGGTGGACATCTTCAGCTGCCAGACGCTTGGCAATGGAAGCGTCAGGATCATCACGTCGCTGATGATGTTGAAGGCGCCGATGGCAATGAAGGAGGCGACCTGGTTGCCGCACACGCCTTCGGCCGTCAGGCTGTACGTCTTGACAAAGGGCCGGCAGATCAAGAAGACCTGGAGGATGTTGCCGATGCTCCAAAGGCCGACAAAGATGAGTGCGGCCTTGGTGGCCTTGCGCAGGCTTGGGTTGACGAACACGCGGAGATAGAAAAGCATGACGCTAACTTTGATGGTGCTGATCGAGGTCGCGTAGATGAGCTCATAGGCCACGAGCATCTTCAAAATAGTTTCGAGGTTAGGGAGTGTCTCGGTCACATTGTAGCCGATACCCATTGGCGCCCCTAAATCCCAGGTTGTTGTTAGGATGTTGTGACTGCGAGTGCACATCTGCCGTATGCGCCTGCAAGAAGAGGCAGAGAAAAGTGGCTGGTGTACTTACACAACCCCTGGATGATGAGCATCCCAAGGCCTTGCGGCAGAGCAAACAGAATCAGGTAGTCATCCCACCAGAGCTTGGAGCCAGATGTGAGACGGGATACAAGACGCAGGGCCACCACAGAGACAGTAAGGAATGCGAGCACGGAGTTGATGATCAGATGGATTTTGACGATGTCAAACATCGGGAAGGGGACGTAGTCGAACATGCTGGCTCGTGCCTCGGGAGGAGCTGTGCTGCCCTCCGCCAAGCTTGTCGTTTGTGGTGCTGGTGCGAATGAAAATGAATCCAAGGGCCGGATTCGGGTGAGACTAAAAAGTCAAGGAGGTCGGGGTCGGACCGTGGCCGAGCGGTTGAATCTCGAGGCGATCTTGCACGTCGAACGAACTGCCCGGAAGGAGGGGGGGGGGGCAGGAGTGTTGATAAGTATCCGGGGAACACAACGGCTTACAGCGTTGTCATCAAGCGGCGTGCAGGAGATAAATCACCTTCGTCCCGTTACGGTGATAAGCTCAGGGGAAATTCTCGGCAGCGGTACAAAACGGCCAGGGCTCAGTGGATGGGGCAAGAAAGATGCAGATGGGCCTGGCCCGGGAAGAAGTCGATGATGAACAAAGCAGAAACATCAGGGGAAAAGAAGGGCCTTCGATGGGACGTCAAGAAGCAAAGGGAAAAAGATCATCACAGCATCCATCGAGTCGGGTATGGCAAGCCTGGCTCGGCAGCATGGGTATTTGGTATTCTTGCTCGGGTTTCTGTCTCCCCTCGATGCTCGGGGGGATATTGAGACGATTCCTCAAGGATGAGAGCAGGGGAGCGAACATGGGGCCCCCCTTTGTCATTGTAACCTTCAGTCCCGGAGTGGACCACCGAGGCCATGGAAGTGACCGGCTTGGCCGGCCGGGGGGGAGGGTTAAGAACTCCGGAACTGAAGGAAGAAGCAAAACGCCAGTCGCCAGAGCCACGAGCTGGTGGCCGAAAGAGCATCAGGGCATCGGTAGCGAGAATTCAAGCTCCACCGGTGGGTTGCAGTGTGAAATTCGAGTCAGGGGGGAGAAGCGGAGCAAGACCACCAGTGTTCTTTTGTTGAAGGAAGTTAACCCTGGCTCACGTTACTCTAGCGTGGAGCTTATTCTTACCCTTGCTCGGGGGTTCGGGGGTTTCTGTTTTTGACGGGCAGATGTTGTTGTGGCTGACGACGCGAGTGAGACGAACACACACACGGGATCGGATTAACCGACCCTCCATGAAGACCGTCTTCAGGCTTCAGGGGGCGAACCTGATGGGGTCCTCAGTTTTGTGGCTGGAGGCTAGCGGGGAGAATGAAGCCAGGGAACATCACTCGTTGGTGGGCGTGGCTAGACCCAGTTGCTACTAGTGTAGTTAGTATGAAACTACAGACACTCGGGACAAGAAGCTGTCGAGTGTTAAGAACAGTTCTGAGAAGGAAAAGCTTCAAGATACGTGACCGAAGACCCCAAAAGACGCGATTATGTGACCCCTAGCTGGCGTGGGGGGGGGGGAGAATACGCAGTCCCGGTGCTGATTGTAACACCGCGTCGACCGGCTTATTCTCCATCCCTCCTGTGCAACTTGAACCGGTCTCGACGTTTCGTGGTGTGCTCGCCGTCCATTGTGTATTCCAAGGCACCGGAACCTGGAAAGGCACTGTGAATATCTGCTGTGTCCTATCGATGCTGCACGGCCTTGCCTGCACCTTTTGGAGCCGAACCTGGTGTTACACGTGCGGACCGTTGAGACCCACGAGGGAGATTCCGGGAAGCGGGCAGGGACTCGTCCTTAGCGAGGTTCGTCTCGGCGCGAAACCGACCGCGGACAGGGAGCAGGGGCCTGGGGAACAAGGGTTCAAATTCTAACTCCAGGAAGCGCGGGATGTGTGTTCGGCATTGGTTCGCTTGGAAGTGGAAACCTTTTTGGGGGGGGAAAGAACCACCAGCAGAAATTGTCAGCCAAATTTTTGCTCACAGTTTCCGTCAATGGGGAGCAGTTAACCAGGGCAGGGCATCGGGCAAGACGTTTCGTGCGATTCTTATGATTACAGCATCAAGGTTCCCAGGTCGAGTTTGTCTGGACTTTATTAGCGCCCTCGCGATCGCTGGAACTTGCCGTCTTGAAACTTCCCCGCCGTCACACCAACTCGGAACGGTTGAACGCCATTTTCCCTGTCTTCCTGGTTCCGCGCTCCTTTTGCTCTCCCCCCACATTTCGCTCTTACCCTGGTTCCCCGGACACACAGCATCTGATCGTGAACTGGATTGGACGAAGGCTTGTTAGCTCTCGATGGATTGGCCAAAAAAAGACAAAAAAAAAGAGAAAGAAAAAAACACCACTCACCTCCGTTTACGTGCAAAGGTCTGGAGATGGCAATGCAGACTCGGAGCAACATCAAGAACCAGGACTTCTGCCACAATTCTCGGAACTGACGTTAACTAGTTACATATAAACAACAATCTCCTCGTACCTCTTGAGCATTTGCAGAGGAACTCGCCGGGACTATTTGAATGGTCGGCCACTGATAATGTGAGACTCGGAGAAAGTGCTCCAGACTCAAGACTGAAGACTCACCTCCCCCCCGCATCACACCTTTCGAAACATTTCGGCGAGTTTTTTCGTGATGCGGTCTGGGGCCCTGGGTGGAACACCAGCACCTGCAGCCAACGTCGCGCTCACTGCCGAGCTTGAATCCTCTGCAGACTGCGAGGGAGGACAAGAACGATCGCCCTCTGTCACCCACGTTCCCAGAGTCAAGAGAATGCGCTGGCAGGGGGCCGGAGGGGTTCGTTCGTCCACCCGACCAGCCCCTTGGTGGAGCGACTCCCACCTTGCTGCCCGAGGTACTAACCTTTCCTGGACCATCCCACATTGATTTGAGAACCGACAGTGAGGGGTTCGCAGGGAAAGGGAGCCTCGCTCCCTGAAACAACACAGCATCGTGACAGAGAGGAGGAGAAAGACTTGGCCAAGGGAGGAGAAGTTGCTAACTAGCGGTATGAATAGGAGTTAACGGGTCCAGTCCCGACTTCTGTCGGCCAAGGTGTACTATATGTAGCTGCCTCAAAGAAGTTCAAGGTGATTACATCGTTTCCATCAGTTTATGTTTCTTCCAACTCCGTTGCTATTCCCATCCCCATATCAGTAATCTTATCCCTGTGACGGCCACCCCTCTCCGCCTGAGTGCAAATTTGAGGTAGAAAACATACAGCTCAAACTTGGGTCGCTCATTCAAGCAGCCCCATCGCTACCGAGATCACTAGCCTCTCAAACAATTAGAGAAAGACGCTGCACTCTCCACCCCTACCTACCCTTGTTTCCTCACCTTTCTTTCACAATGGCGGCCGTTGATCTCGACCAGCCGTTCGATTACATTATCGTCGGTGGAGGTACCGCCGGCCTGGTTGTCGCCAACCGTTTAAGTGAGGATAGCGATGTCCGCGTTCTCGTGGTTGAGGCCGGTGCCGACCGCACCGCCGACCCCTTAGTCCTTACTCCGGGTCTGGTGGCCGCGTTGTACGGTAAGGAGGAGTACGACTGGAATTTCTCCTCTGTGCCTCAGGTTAGTGTTGCTTTAATGTCTATGAACAGATGATGATCTCCGGCCCCAGCTCCCGGTTTCCGGCTTCCGGCTTCCCGTTCTCGGCTAACATGTTTCATAAAGTCAACCTTGAACAACCGGACTATCAACCAATCCCGGGGCAAGATGCTCGGGGGTAGTTCCGCTCTCAACTTCTTAATGTTGTTGTACCCATCCAAGGGCAACATCGACGCCTGGGCGGATCTCGGCAACCCGAGCTGGAACTACGACGCATTGGCGCCCTACTTTCGCAAGTTTGCAACCGTCCACGGGTCCCCGCAGTCCGCCAAAGACCTCCTCGGGTTGACCTACGTCAATGACAACCTAGCCAAGGGCGATGGCCCCATCCAGGTCTCCCACAGCGAGGGCTACGGTATCACCAACAAGGCTTGGATGAAGACTTTTGCCGACCTCGGTCTTGAAGTCTCCACCGACCCCCGCGAGGGACAAGCCCTGGGCGCCTTCCAGAACCACGCCAGTATCGACCCGGCTACCAAAACCCGCAGCTTCGCCGGTTCTGGGTACTACACCCCCGAGGTGGCCAAGCGGCCAAACCTGGTTGTCCTTACCGAGACTCTGGTAAGCAAGATCACTTTCGACACCTCGAGCGGCGACGAACCAGTCGCGACGGGTGTCGAGATCATCGGCAAAGATGAGCAGAAGAAGCAGATCTCGGCCCGCACCGAGGTCATCCTAGCAGCCGGTGCCCTCCAGACTCCCCAGATCCTCGAGCTGTCAGGTATTGGTGGGCGTGACCTGCTCACCCAACACGGTATTCCCGTCGTGGTCGAGAACCCCAACGTCGGTGAGAACCTCCAGGACCACCCGATCGTCTGCCAGAGCTTCGAGGTGGCCGAGACCACCCCCTCCGCCGATGTCCTGCGCGACCCCAACGTCCTCCAGGCCCTCATGGGCATGTACCAGTCCGGAGGCGCCGGCCCCCTCGGCCAGAGCATCATCAGTGTCGCCTACGCGCCCCTAGTCGACGGCTCCGGCGTGGTTTCCGCCGAAGCCAAGACTGAGCTCCTTTCCAAGCACGAATCCACCCTCTCCACCCCCGAAGGCAAGGTCATCCGCAAGCTCGTCGAGTCCCCGACCGAAGCCACCTTCCAATACCTCCTCTTCCCTAGTCAGGTCTCCATCCCCGACCACCCAACCAGCATGGCGCACTACATCACCCCCGTGCACCCGCAAAACTTCATCACCATCATGACCATCGTCAACCAGCCGCTCTCCCGCGGTAGCGTGCATCTCACCTCGGGCACCGACGTCCGCGCCGCGCCCCGCTGGGACCCCAACTACAACAGCAACGCCCTCGACTTCGAGCTGCTCGCGCGCGCCGTGCAGTTTGTCGAGCGCATCGTCGACCCTTCCACCGCCTTCGGCCAGATCCTCAAGCCGGATGGTCTACGCCTGCCCCCGGTACGCGCCACGGACAAGGACGACAAGGATGGGCTGGAGGCGGCGCGCGAGATTGTGCGCCAGCGCCAGATCTCGGTGTTCCACGTTGCGGGCAGCTGTGCGCTGCGGCCGCGGGACCAGGGCGGGGTGGTGGATGAGCGGCTGAAGGTGTATGGGACCAAGGGGCTGAGGGTGGTGGATGCTAGTGTGTTCCCACTTGAGCCGGTTGGGAATATTCAGAGTGTGGTGTATGCGGTTGCGGAGCGGGCGGCGGATTTGATCAAGGAGGATCGCAAGGCCAAGGCATAAAGCATAGATATATTAGGAGTTATCTACGGTGTTTCTTGAGATATTGCCGGCTTATTGGATGTATTTGTGAAATTAGTGCATGACTGGCTGGAGTTGGAAACACTTTCGAATACAACGTGAAGTATTTTAATCATTACGTCTTGTGACCTAGTGACGATCTGTACTTGCCCGGTGAAAGCCGAAGCACCTCTTGTCCGCGCCAATTTCTTGTGTTCGCACTGGAATTGTCGATGCAATGTTGAAACTAGACGTGGTGTACTCATCGAGACAACCGATGTGGAGGACCACATCCTTAGACTCTCCCAAATGACGGATAAATTCAAGTTAGTCCTCTGTGGCGCAATTGGCTAGCGCGTCTGACTGTTAATCAGGAGGTTGGAAGTTCGAGCCTTCCCGGAGGAGGATAACTGCCTTTTTTTTTTTTTTCAGACCTGTTAACTTCTCTCAAGTCCTAACTTGATGTCTAAGATATTCCTTCTTGCCAAGAATAGTTCCGTGATCTGGGGTATGGTGTGCCGTCCACCAATTTGCGTGAGTGGCATGATCTTGGTTTCATATCATTCGGCTCTCGATTGTATCTTCGTCTTTCCCGCTATCTATACAAGTTAAACTTCAATACTCGGCTCGCGTGTCTCCTCCTTCTTGTAACAGCTAGACTCATAATACCGGCTTATTGTGTGGGAGTTTCACACCTAACAGCTTTTCCGCGTTCTTGTATGCAATACCTTTGAGCCCTTCCTCGTCAACAAGCCCACTCTTCTCAAGTTCCTGAATCCACTTCAACCCAACTTCGTTCGACACAAAGGGGTAGTCCACACTGTACAGAATGTGATCCAGCCTGGTGTTGGCCAGGATGCACCGCAGCGGATCTAAACTCCAGTCGCCGCTCGTTGTGACCCAGATATTTTCTCGATACACCGTTTCGAAATCCCTTTCGAACGTTCCCCACCTCCGACTCAACTGCGCAATCCTCTGCAGCATAAACGGTATCATCTCCCCCATATGCCCAACGATAATCTTGAGCCCTCGCCGCCTATCGAACAGCCCGGAGGAAAACAACCGCAGAACGTGCAGTCCCGTTTCAGTATGCCAACCCCAACCACTTGTCGCCAAACTCCCCGCGGTTGCCTCGGTAAACTTTGAGCTACAATACCGCGCTCGCATGTCGTCGCTCGGCCATGACGGGTGAAGATACACCGGCACGCCCAGCTCTTCCACCGCTGCCCACCACACATCGTACTCAGGCCCTTCGTAGAACTTGCCGTTGCAGTGATTGTCTATCAGGGCGCCGACGAAGCCTAACTCCGTCACCGCCCGTCGCAGCTCCACCGCCGCAGCTTCCGGATCTGCCATCGGCACTGCCGCAAACCCGGCAAGTCGCCCCTTTCCCTTCCTCCTCCCCCCACCAGCCCGTTTGTCCTCCTCGTCGATAGCCTTGGCCAGCTGATCGTTCGCTGCCCGACTCAGGGCGGCGTCGTGCACGCCGAGACCAGGAGCATGGCTGACCACCTGAAGCGCAATGCCTCCGGCATCCATGTCGGGGAGGCGATGACGGGCGCCGAGGTCAGTTAGTTGGGCGAGGACATTGGGGATATTGTTTAGTTGTTCGGCATATTTCTCGGGGAGAGAGGATGGGGCAGCGGAGGAAAAGAAATGCTCTTCAAGGGAAATGAGAGGGGGGGCCATTATGGGAGAGAGAGCTGTGTATAGGTTGGTGTGGATTTATTGGGATGGTGATTTCCGTTGAGGCCCATGGAGATGGCGAAGCTGAGGGGGTGGCTCATTTAAAATCTCTCCAGAGATCTCCTGCGGCCCAAGCACCGCTCCTACTAAGTGGTACGTCATTGAAACCCATCCTTATCATCGTCATGGCGCCTGTAGGCCCGAGTGGTGTCACAGACTGGGCGTTGCGTTCACGAAGTGAGTCTCTGAGTGCACGCAAAGAAGGCCCGGGGGTTAGGGTCAATCGAGCTCCCCATTTGATGCACGTGATAGCGCCAAGAACGATTTTCTGTTGCGGGCTTGCTGAGGGGTCCATGCACCGCACCCCTGCAAGCCAACCTTTAATTTCTTGTCGATCGAAACCAAGACGGACGAGGACGAAGTCGACGACGACGAACGAAACCCGAGCGAAAAGACCTGAACGTCTTTGACGCCCTCCCCTTCAATTCCGCTTGCTACGCCCCAGGAGCAAGTTACACGCACATCCAACCATGTCCGGCCTCGTGCAAAGCATGCGGTCGGCCGCGTCGATGAGCAAAACGCTGGCCTCGTCGATGCGCGCGCTTTCCCTGTCCGCCGGTCGGCCGACGACAACCAAGGCAACAACGACCGCTACGAAGGCACGATGTCTCTCACACGCCGCTCTCTCGGGCACAAAAACAACCATGGGTGTGGGCGCGGTCGCTCCTGCGGTACAGAGCGGCGTGGCGGTGTTCCAGAAGCAGCAGGTGCGGGGAATGAAGGTGCGCAGTGCGATCAAGAAGCGGTGCGAACATTGCAAGGTTAGTCGGCCGACGGGGTTTTGGAGGTGACTTCTTAGTGAATACCGGGAACTGTTTAAGCTAAACGTTTGTTTGGTACAGGTCGTCCGGCGGAAGGCTGGCAAGCGACATAACGGGTATCTCTACATAATATGTCCGGCCAACCCGAGGCACAAACAGCGCCAAGGCTAAATCGATGAAAGTTTGGAAGATGATGCGCGGTTGTTTTGATACCAAGAAATGATTTCATGAAATCTGTATGATAAGAGGGGAGGCAGACCGACTAGCCTACGCGGGGGCTGGTGTCTGGGGGCAATGGCGAGCATCTCAGCTCCTCCAACAACAGCATGATAGCTCTACATTTTTCGGAGACGGGGGGCTGATGGTGGGGAGGTTGGGCATCCGTCATGGCGCCCCAAAGTACGGGACAATGGCTCAACGTGGAAGTGAGAATATGGTCCGGCGAAGTAGAGACAGTTGGATCAGATCATGTTTTATAAGCCGTCAATATACCTCTCCATGGTATCCCACTCCGTCTTGCCTGTTGATAAGAGATAGCGAATATGGGCCTTTATGCCGAGTTAGTAGCATTCATGACTTGAAGGAAAGTTGCGGAGCGATCGTAATGGACTGACAGGGTCTGTAACACCGCGGTGCCTCTCAAATTCGTCTCTTGCAAACTTGCGAGTTTCAGCCCGGGTTTTGGGATCTGATATCCGGCGTGTTCCTCGAATTATGTGCCGGTAGAACGATAGGACCCGTGTTCTTTGGATGAACTGGACAACTTAGTCAGAGGCGTTGATACTTGATGAAGAGGCTCTCTCCATATGACAGAGAGGTACTCACTTGATCTAAACTCAGCGTTCGCCCAAGGCTGGACTTCCGGTCCGTAGCAAACGTGCGAAAAGGCCGCCACGAGGTCGCTCCAAAGGTGCGCATCAACAGTAGAACTGCCGGCAACGTCTTGTAAACCTTCATTCGGGTTATATATTGACAGAACCCATTCAATTGAGCTGGTTGTTATCCACCCCCTTATGAGGGTACGTTCATGTTCTCTGGTGAATTTTTAGCAGTTAAGGGAAGCGACCGCACCCCAGGTCCGTCGGTGCTTGGCGTCCCACTATAACTATCTTCCCACATCCTGAACTCATGAGACGACAGCTGGTTACTTACATAGGAGTTTAAGACCGTGAAAGTCTCCGGACCCAAATTACTTTCAACTTACAGCGGATATTGATGAATGCCCGCCGTGTAAGTCATTGGTTTTGTGAGCTGCTCAATTTTCTCAAGTGTAGACATTGCTGAGTAAGGTCCGTATAATCACGCAAGGGGTGTAGTCTCCGCACTGTTCTACCTGTGTCCTGGCAGGCAAGTCGCGTTGTTCCCCGTCCAAACGCGTTGAATAGAAACCGTTGAGTTCCGTCACAACGCTCAGCACAACTCCCACTTTACTCTTGTAGCCTCTTCTCTAGCCTCTTCTCTTCATAATGCCGAAACGACGGCGGTCACCAACAAGTCCTCTGGAGATTGCGAACCGGAAAACTGATGAACAGTTTATTATCGACTATCTTGAACCAAGGCGAGTCCCCCAAATGGCGTTCGGGCGTTAGGATAGAATTGGGTGGATTCAAGGATTACGATTCGCCCCCCTTTTCTTCCCAAACTGCCAACACTAACTTGGTAACATGTGTTCTGTAGTACACCCAAACAGGAGCCCGAGATAAGACCATGGATAAACAGCTGGACCCATCCCGAGACGGGTGCCGAATACACATTGAGTCTCGTGCGGTCTGAAGCCCTCAATGATGATGAAATTACGCGGTGCCTTCATCTAATTGAGCAGACGAGCCAAAAGGACTATGAGAACTCAAGTTCTGGGTGGCATCCCGCAAGGAAGCTCAAGGAGATGAGGTCGCCTGGACTGCGATATATCCTTGTCAAAACAAAGGATACAGCATCACTCCGTGGGTTTACTTCGCTAATGCCGACCTACGAGGAAGGGCAGCCAGTCATTTACTGTTATGAAGTCCATCTTCAAACAGACCTTCAGGGGTACTGTACTCGGTCTCATGGGTCTCAGCCCCAAGACAACCCTCGGCTGACAATGATTCCACATAGGACCGGCCTGGGTGCCTTGCTCATGGGCTTCCATTCAACAGCCGCATCCAACCTGCCGCCCATCACAAAGGTCATGTTGACATGCTTCTTGGCCAATCAACGTGGTCTCGCCTTTTACAAAAAACTTGGTTTTGAGACCGACGAAATTTCTCCGGTACCACGAAAGCTTCGTTACGGCAAGATATTTACACCAGACTATGTGATCCTCAGCAAGACAGTTCGTTCCGTTCTTGACAGTCAACCAAAGCTTGCGAAAGAACAAGACCCCGGACCCAATCCCACCCCTCTCGCCAGTCCTGCGTCATTGACACCAAAAGCCGGTTGATGTCATGTTGCCTTCTTATCGGCTGGGCGGCGGTTTGGCGAGAAGGATCGCAGCCACCCTCAGCGCTGTCACCAAGCCACATTCTGCTATCCTCCAATCTTGAGAACGGGAGCCAAACGAAGGATTGAGGCGGGCTCCCCGTTCAGGGTCTTGGCGGGATGCCGATCAGGTCAGCAGGTGTGGGCCCGACATCATTGCACAGCGAACGACAACTGCGCCTCCGATTGAGGTGCTAGTTTTTGTCCCAATCGGGATAATACACAGAGGAAGTGCCATGGAGTTTGGTGCTCAGTTCCAACCGGGCAAGCCAGGGCAGCACTTGGCATTTGCCTTATATCCGTACTTCGTACTTGGTATACCGGCGAGACTGGAATGATCCTTAAGTTGACGTCGCCCGCAAAGATACAAAAAGCCGTCGTTTCATCTTGCGTCTCTGAGTTTTGATCAGATTTCATCACTGTGACCCTGGCACCAATCATTGATTTGTTTAAGCTGCGAGCACCTCTGTGTTATCACCATCCACACCCAACCACAACACCATGGCCCAGAACGAGAAGAGCGCGCAAGGCGGGTGGACAAACAGCCTTATCCGGTTCTTCCCCTGCGGATTTTTTTGGAAAGCGAATTGCTGCGCCTGCTATAGTATGTCGATACCATCCAACGTACAAACATGTGACGAATACGTCACCTTTCGTTCCTGCTGCTATTCACCTAGAACCGACTAACACAATCCTCCGACAGTCTATGCCGACAATGCCCAGCTCCTCCGTGACCCAACCGTTCCTACCGAAAAGCACAGCCGGGACTGCGTCGAGTTTGGTCGCGCATTCTGTATTGGTACATACGTGAGGTATGTGTTATATTCCCCTGCGGTGGCCCTCAATTTCACCCGATATGATATCCAAGACAAATAAGTAAAGATGGAGATCAAAAACGCTAACCGGTCAATTTCGAATGAAGCTCTCTCAAAGAACAGCGCCAACAAATTCGCGAGCGCTACGGTATCCCGGGGACATCCAAGAATGATTTTTGGGTATCGTGCTGTTTCCCGGGGTGTGTCCTGATGCAGCACGAGGACGAACTCAAGGCACGTCTGGGTGCGGGCGTTGGCGGGGCTGCGGTGGTGAGCGAGGGGTATCAGCCGACGGGTGCGATGCAGGTGCAGCAGCAGCCGCAGCAACAGTAATGGGAGCGACCAACTGCAGTCTAAATACTGGGAAGGGAAGGCAGGGTCAGAGGGTGTAACCACTCATGTAACATTGCTGAGCGCAGGATGTTTGTGAGCATTTTGGGGGACGGAGCCCTTGGGTAGCAGGACGGTTCAAGACGGTACTGGTGCTTTGAAAGTGTTATTTGATGTTTTAGCGTTGCTTGATGTTACAGTTGGCTTTTGCGGCCGAAATATACCCTCACAGTTCTATTTGTAGTCATTTTTTCCCTCGTTTACGGCCTTGGGAAGAGAAAAGCGCTTGCTGAGATAAAACCTGCGGCTGACAATCCCCCCTGTCGCCAATAAGCGCGCCAGCGCAGGGGAAAACGCGTGTGGCGTTCGACAAAAGGCTGAAATGAACGACAATCAACTCATTTCATCTCAGTAAACTTCTCACTTCACCAATGCCCACATAAATATCATTACCCTTCCCGACGGATTATCGCGTCAACTCCGCGATGGCGGTGGATTCAGCGTTCTCGGCGCCAAACGCGCTGGGGTCTCTCAATTCCTTTGTAGAGGCGCTAGTTGGTGAACGTCTCACCTTCACAGTTGTGGTAGCAGTCCTCCTCCCACTCATCCTCACATACGCTCTCACCACCTTCAACGCCAACTGGATCCGCAATGTCCGCGGCAAAGGTAACCCCCCACCGGTGCCCTATGCCTTGCCGGTTTTGGGCAACACCTTCCAGTTTGCCTACGACACTGAGGGGTTCATCACGAAAACAATGTAAGCATACAATCCTCCCCCCCTTCCACGTCCTACAACACACTGCCGTTGCTCACACCTACATCTTAGCAAACGGTTCGGCCGTGCCCCTTTTCGGCTCTTCGTCGGGCTCGAGACGATGTACTACATCCCGCACGGGGCCGCGGTGCAAGCCATGTTCAAACACGCGCGCGACTTGTCGATGAAGCCCATCATCGTTGTGGCTATGCGCGACCAATTCGGCATGTCAGCACGGGATTTGGCCGTGTTTGAGCGCGACCACTCTGGCGATGAGGCGCGGCCGTTGGAAGGGTTTGAGGACGTGGATCCGGCCCATCGTGTGTTGTATCAGCAACATCGGGATCTGCATTTGATGCTGAATGGCGCCGCGCTGGAGGGCATGATGGGGCGGTTCGTGGGGAATTACACGGCGTACTTGCGGGACACGGAGATAGTGGGTCAGGGAGAGGAGTGGGTTGAGCTGCCGGACTTTTACGGTTTCCTGCGCGATGCCATGTTCCAAGCATCCTGCAAGGGCTTGCTCGGAGAGCGCGTGTTTGAGGTAGCGCCGGAACTTGCGCGTGAGTTTTGGGCCTTCGATCAGAATCTTCTGACCTACTTCCGCCGCACGCCGCGGTGGTTGGCCCCTAGTGCGTATGTCACGCGCGACCGGGCTCTGGCCGCGCTCAAGAAGTGGGTAATTCACGCACGGGAGAAGCTCGACTACCGAGACCCGTCGCTGGCGGGCGTTGAGTACGAGCCCATTTGGGGGTCCCGTCTGATGCGTATGCGGGCCGAGATGTTTGACAACGCCGGCTTCTCGCTAGACGGCGCTGTCTGCCAGGATCTAGGTTTTCTGTGGGCGTCCAACGCCAATGTCATCCCTGCGACGCTGTGGGGGATGCTGAACGTACTCGTCTCGGAGAACCTCACCGCGCGGGTCACAGCCGAACTGGCCGAGTGCTTCGACGAGTCCACCGACAAGTTTGACGTCGCTGCGCTATGCGCTAAGCCCCTCCTAACCGGCGTCTACCTCGAGTCGCTACGCCACTGCGCGGCCGTCACCTCCGCTCGCAATCCTGTGACCGACAACTTCCAGCTGGCCGGGTGGTCCATGCCGCGCAACTCGTTGATGCTCTCGATCGTGTGGTTCGGCGCCCACGACCCGGACTTCTGGAACCAGGGCCGCCTTCGCCCCGATGGGAAACCCGAACACCCCGTCGACACCTACTGGGCCGAACGCTTCCTCGAGTACCCCAACGACCCGGCCAGCGGACCTGTCAAGAAACCGGACGCCTCCATCTACACTACACCCGCGAAGAACGCTGACAAGCCTAAGACCGCCGAAGACGACAAAACGGCCAAACCCATCTCCAGCACGGCCGCTCTGCAGGGCTACTTCTACCCCTACGGCGGCGGTACTCGCATCTGTCCTGGGCGCCACTTGGCCAAGCAGGAGATGCTGGTGGCCTTGGCGGGGATGATGAAGGCATTTGAGATCGAGATTCTCGATCCGGTGGCCGCGCGCCATGTGAAGCCGGATATGCGCGCGTTTCCAACTGGAGCGATGGGGCCGGACCGGAAGGTGGCTGTGAGAATTCGGAGGAGGAGGGGGTGGTAGGTAACGAGGTACATGTCAGGGAGAAAGCTTATGGGAAAGACGGGTGAAAATGTAGTTAATGTCTAGTTTAATCGTGAGCAGAAGGACAAGCCGGCACCTGTAACTAGAATTTACAAGAAACATATAAAGTTTCAAACCTAGTTTTCAGCAGATAGCCGTGGAGCATGGGAGGAGGAGGTAGTATTGCTGGACGACCAAGCTGTCAAAAAACGAGGGATGTTTTCTGGTTAAAATGCGATCACAATAAAGGGGTTGTCCTTATCCAGGACGCTTTTTAGCAGGGTAGGTGGAATGAAAGCGGAGCCGTCAGGCTAGAGTTTTCGAATGTACCTACGTAGTGGATGTTGTTCTTCTACCTCTACTTGAAGTAAATTGCCGCGTTGGAGAAAAAAGAGTCGCTAGGTAAAGAAAGAGAGTCGCTACGGCTGGCTAATCGGTTCGTTTGGGAGTCACGAAGTGCTGTGAATTCTTCGAGGTAAATGTGGTCAACGGGCAGCGAAGCACAGGCCACTTTTGTACTTGGCGGGCCCACTTTTCCCGGACGAAGCGCACATGCAAAGAGCGGGGTTCTGAATACTATGGAGTCAGCCCGCCGGCAAAACACATCATGACTGTGCAAAGAAAAAGAGTGCGGTTTATGTGGATCGAACACATGACCTTCAGATTGATGGTACCGAAGTTTTGGCTTCAGTCTGACGCTCTCCCAACTGAGCTAAACCCGCATTGGATTTGTTGAAGAGAAACCCGGATAATGTGACTTAACAAGGAGTCAAAGGGCCCAACTTTGATAGTATCACGAGCCCCATCAACCACAACGATGGTAGAAACAGACAACAGCTTCGGGCCTCGCGTTGGAATCTAATTACGTACGATGGATATCTCTCTATTAACAAGCCAACTAACCAACAAGGCCCAACAGATATTATTTTAGAAACTAATTGGACCGTTTGGCCTGATTACTCCTTCTTCTTCCCCTCTCCCACCTCCGCCCTCTCGCTCCTCCTTTTCCTCCACGCTTTGATCTCATTCAAAAGCCCCATGACCAATGGCACTGCCACCGGCCCCAAGAGCGGGAGATATACCGCGATCTTGTGCTCGTCAGGAAAATACAACTGCCCCACCATACTCTTCTCGAAAAACGCCCTTTCTGCCTCCGCCTCCGCAATGCGTGCGTGCGCAAGCCCTTCTAGCCCGCCCAGCGTATCACATGCGAGACGTAAATGGTGCATTGTTTTCGAGACGCCTTCGGCAACACGGCTCGGAATGGAAATGGACGGGAGGGCGAGAGCCAAGCGGGCGAGGGATCCGAGCGTGGAGGAGGCACGCAGGAGAAGGTCGGCGGAACGGATGCGCGAGAGTGTGGACAAGCGCAGTGGGAGAGAGCCCGATTGCGGTGTGCCAGTTAGAGACAGAAGATGGGAGGTGAAGGTGAGGAGGGGTTGCTTGAGAGCCTCGGCCGAGAGGTGAGTTGTGTCATGAGATAGGGGTAGGAGGTAAATAGTGCCCCATTGCGGGATCAGCCAGGAGTGGGAGGCGGCGGCCGGTGACCCAGTGTCACCGTCAATGGGGTCTTGGGATGATGTGGCGATTGTTTGGTTACCGATGAAAACGATGAAGTTGACAGTTGGGGCACCTCCGATAGAAGGCGAAAGCGGCCACTCCGCGGCGTTGATGAAAGATGAGAGATCCTCTTTGTTCAGCACTTGGTTCTGGACCCCCGGTGTGGCATACAGCTGGACTTGTGTGTCAATGGTAAAGTTGTGGATGGGAGACAACACATCGAGCACCGGTTTCATGTACGCTCCGATCGCTCCGTCAATGTCCCAGTCGCTCGGCAGCGGTCCGCTGGTGAACAACGAAAAGGTCAAGTGGTATGTAGGCGCATATTTCAGCGAGCGGGTCGTCCGCTTCGCAAGCGAGTCGGATACATCGGATGAGAGCCCTTGAGCGCGGTGATCAGGCGGGATCGAATTGGTCGATAGTAGGTATGAAATCGTGGCCTGCTCTTCAGCAAACGTCGCTCGAAGTTGGCCGGCTACGTATGTGGCGAGGGCAGAAGACGACGAGGTAGGAGACGGGATGGCGTTCGGTGGGTACGTGATATCGAGGATCGGCTGATGCGGGTCGAACTTGGTCGTGGTTGTGTCGCCGGGCACGAGCCGGAGCGTCAGCACGCTCTCAGACCCTGCATGTTCGGTGGTGGATGGCGGTGCGAGCTGTAACCGAAGGTGGTGGCCCGAGAAATCATTGAGGTCGTCGAGAGCGTGTTGGGTGAGTCGGAGGAGGTTCTGGGCTTCTTGCTCTTGAAGCGCGTTCGCTTGGATCGAGATGCGGAGCGGGAAAACGGGACGGCATGCCTAGAACCGGAGTCAGCAGCTTCGCTCCGCCAGATGCCGCTCAAGGGTATGCAAAAACAACTGGATCGAACGCACCTTTCCATCAGACCAATCGAGCATCTCCTGTAAAGGCAAATCAGCCCGATAAATTGTTGTGGTTTTCCACCATATCGGCAAGCCAAGACAGAGCACGATCAGCCAGAACGAGAGGATGATGTGGCTTCGTCGGCGGACGTCGGACGGCTTCTCGGGCGGCGCCAGCTTTTTGGCCCCGGCTTCAGACTGTGTTGCCATTCCACCGTCGCCATTGCTACTGGAGTTGGACACTACTCCGGAGCCTGGTTCTGCGCCGGCGACGGGCCCATTGGAGGTCACCGCGCCGTCATCGGGCGGTAGTTGAATCGACATGGCGCACAGCGGGTTGCCTATCCATTCGAGAATCGACCGCGCGCTGGACACGCTTCGTCCGCCGTTGGTTTCGCTGCGGGAACAACTGCCCCTGTTGCGTGCCCCTGCCACCCCCTTGTCGAAATCGACTGGCGGACCGCTAGTTTCTGCCTCAATAGGATTAGTGCTGCACGTGGCGATAAGACGAAAGTCCCTGATAACACTTCTGTCGTCTTGCTCGCAAGCTTTGCTTGAATCATAGGAACTGCCCCGAGCTTCATCAAGTCACAGCGACCCTGGTTCACATGGTGACCGAGACCAACTCAACCCGCTGACTCGTCCCGAGGCACAGGAACCAACCCCGGAGCCCCATCTCCGTTTCAACGCCCGCACCTACCCTAAAGTTTAGGCCGTTTCGACTTGATTCGGTTTTTTGCCAACAGAGCGGCAGATGCTGCGTTGGACAATGGAACAAGCACTCAAGTTGAACTGAAGGAGCCATTCGAGAAGGCTCGGGGTAGAGCTGTCACTCATGAGTTATACCCTTAAACCGGCCTCAAAATAGTTAACTTTTGAGTTCATTTCGCTTTAACAAACATGACGCCACATGCCTCCGACCTGAGAGTGTTGCGGTGGATCGATCGTCTCCACGCGCCCCGCAAAGGATGGTCAGTCCCCCAGTTTCTTCACACTGCCGTGCCTTTTCCGCGTTGCCGCTTTCCAACGATTCCAAACGCTCCAAGCGGGATCGTGGAGTGGGCGATGCGTTGTTGTCTTGGCATTCCTTTGTCTGCCCCCCATGCTTCCCTGCATGCAGCAGAGGCAACGAGCCGAGGCACGTCCCATGAGACTGACTGCGCAACCTATGTCCGCATCACTTCGACCGCAGCCGTCCAGCAGACGCTGATTTCATCCCGATGAGGCGAACGGATGCAATGGCGTGGAAAACGGCCCCGTGAGGTAATGGTTTGGTAGCGTTTTTAAGCACCCGGTACCTAGGTTGGTTGTGACTTTCATGATTCGGACTCTGAAGGTAAAGCGTTCTCGGTTGTGCATATGATCCCTGTCCATTGATGTTTTCCTTTCGCGGGGCTCGCCCGAAACCCGGGATAGGTTCAGATAAATCCGTCTACCGCGGCCGAGATTGGGTCACAAGCCGAGGGCGTTTGCCAACTTCAATCCCCGGGATCCTCGCCGACGCCTCCGATCCCAGAGGCTCCCTTTCCCTTTTTCTAGCTTCTTTCTTTGATTGATACCCAGAGTCCGTAAACCCATAGGTCGGTTCGGGCCCTGCTCTGTTTTATTCTTTTGTTTAGATATTGTTCTTTCATGGTTATCAGAGCGTCCAAGGTCCTCTGAGCTCGTAAATTCATCGATAATGACTTCCCGTGAGTTTTACAACCCAAGAGATCCACGGCGGTTTTAATTCTACCGGCCCACCAGACAGCAGTCCAATTAACACGATAACATCTCAGTACCTTTGCCTCTCCCCGTCGCTGTTCCAGCTGCGGCTGCGCTGGCCGCCTACGCCAACGCCAAATACCTGCTTTCATACGATTGGGATCTCGTGAGCTCGGTCGCCCCGGCTCTGGTTCAAAAGGCTTGGTGGATGAGACGTGGGCGCATCAACTTCTTTTACCGCCTTGAGGACCTCGCCACCGCCAAATCCTCCGCCAACCGCGCCTTTCTGCGCTTCGAGGACAGAGTTCACACCTACGCCCAGGCTTATGACACGGTACTTCGCTATGCAACATGGCTGAAGGAGCGGCGCGGTGTCAAGAAGGGTGAATTGGTTGCCCTGGACTTCCAAAACACCGATACCTTCATCTTTCTTATTTTCGCCCTCTGGTCGCTTGGCGCTGTGCCCGCTCTGATCAACTATAACTTGACGGGCAAACCGCTGGCGCACTGCGTGAAGAAAGCAACCACCCGCCTGGTGCTGATCGACCCCACTGTCGCTGATAACGTCGGGGAGGATGTTCGATCGGAGTTAAGCGATGTGACATTTGAGGTTGTCACGCCGGAGCTAGAGGTTCAGATGCTGTCGCACGACGCGACCCGGCCGCCGGATGAGTTCCGTAGCGATGCTGTGGGAACCACCATGGGTCTCCTGATTTACACGAGCGGCACCACAGGGCTTCCTAAGGCGGCCATTGTGTCTTGGGACAAAATTGCGGTGGTAGGCGGGTTTACGTCTCGCTGGGCGGGGACGAAGAAGAGTGACGTTTTCTACACAGTGAGTATCACCGCCCAGTCGCCGTGAACTGGTGGGCGGAACTAACTCACTTTCTTCTAGGCCATGCCGCTTTATCACAGTACCGCCATGCTACTCGGATTCTCCAACACGCTCTCTGCCGGTGCCACCTTCGCGATGAGCCGGAAGTTCTCGACAAGCGGATTCTGGGATGACGTGCGGAAGCATAACGCCAACATCATCCAGTACGTCGGCGAGACGTGCCGTTACCTGCTTTCGGCACCTGCCCGCATCGACCCCGCGACGGGCGAGAACCTCGACCGCAAGCACAACGTCCGCATTGCCTTTGGGAACGGTCTACGCCCAGACGTGTGGAACAAGTTCAAGGAACGCTTCGGCATTGAGACCATCGCCGAGTTCTACGGTGCCACGGAGGGCAGTTTTGCCACCTGGAACATCAGCCGCAACGACTTCAGCATGGGGGCCGTCGGCCGCGCTGGATCGATCTACAACCTCGCCGTCGGCCGCTCGATCGCGATCGCCGAGGTCGACCACGAGACGGAGCTCCCGTACCGCGACCCGAAGACTGGCCTCTGCCGCCGTGTCGCCCGCGGCGAGCCCGGCGAACTACTATTTACCCTTCCGGCCGAGGATGTCGAGTCGCGGTTCCAGGGGTACTACGGCGACAAGGAGGCCACGGGCAAGAAGATCATGCGCGATGTGTTCAGCAAGGGCGACGCATGGTTCCGCACGGGCGATATCGTGCGGTGGGATTCAGAAAACCGCGTTTACTTTAACGACCGCATCGGCGACACCTTCCGCTGGAAGAGCGAGAACGTGTCCACTGCCGAGGTGGCTCAGGTTGTTGGCTTGCACCCGAGCGTCCTGGAGTCCAACGTGTACGGCGTCGAGCTGCCGCGCCACGAGGGCCGCGCGGGGTGTGCCGCCGTCTTGTTCCGCCCCGCTGCATTGGTTGGTGGTGCTGAGGGCGCACCGCCGAGCGAGGAGACCTTGAAGACGCTGGCGAAGCATGTGCGCAAGGGTCTGCCTAAGTATGCGCTGCCATTGTTCCTACGGGTCGTGCATGGCGGCAGCTTGCAGACCACGGGAACGAACAAGCAGCAGAAGACGAGCCTGCGTAGTGAAGGCGTGGAGCCCGGCAAGACTGGGCTGGATGAGGTGTACTGGCTAAAGGGCGATTCCTATGTTAGGTTTACGACCGAGGACTGGGGAGCGCTACAGGGCGGGAAGGTCAAGCTCTAAATTGACGGCGTCTACTGTTTTCTCTGCCTTTCTTTCTCTCCCGCAATTTGTTTCCCTCCTCTTGCCAGCCCACATCTCACACTTGGCATTTACATTTCGGTCTTTGGCTTTTAGCTTGTTGAGACCGGAAACAATACCTGATACCATAGGATAAACTGTATGATAGGAAGCAGTGATATCTGTACCTCTATTCGGAGGGGTTCGACCCTGGCAATTTTGTTGGGCTCTGATGTTAGCCCGATGCGAAAGATGCCGTAGTCCCCAAGCTCGTACCCGATGTGTTTTTGTCCGGTTCCCACCCCTTTTCGGAAATAAAGGTGAGGTTTGTTCAGTTGCCAATTCGATGAAACATCCACCATCAAGGTTCTCATTGAGTTTCTGACAAACGCCGATACAGTATCGGGGGACCTGAATATAGCAATGGAGAAGGAAACCGGGGAGGTGACTTGGTAGGTACGTACCAAAGTGCAGAGCGGCTGTCGGCCCGATACCCTTCCATCGTCGGAGAAGTCAAAACGCAGGGAGAAACCGCCCAACCAAAGAGAGACATATCATCACCAATACAAAACAAAATCACATCAAACACTTGCAAGCTGCAACCGACCCCCGCAAACCCCCACTAGGCGCTCGCCCAAGTTGCGACAGCGCGTGCTCAATGACATGATGGACCCGAACCAATAGGGCACGTCATGGATCGCGCAATGCAGCGCCAGTCCCAATCAGGCCACTGAGGGGCACAAATGCCCCACGTTGAGCTGATGGAGGGGTTGAGCTGCCCCGCGTCGTCGCCTAGGAAGCCAAAAGGGAGCGTCACCAGCCGCACTTGTTTGGGCTCAAGACAACGGCGAGGTCGGAGACTCGGTTCAGCACGTCCAGGCACGTTCTGCAGAAACTGGAGGATGGAGCTGGTGGGGGAGGTCCCGATGAGGCAAAGGGGTACATGTCGGTTTATTAATGCACTACGATTGAATCTCTTAGGGGGGCCGGCCCGTGGGGACAGATCGGCCAGGAATTGAGCTCTTAAATCTTCTCGCTGCCCCTCTTCGGCTCGGACGCGCTCCCCTCATTTTTTTCATCTCAGGCTCGCAGTTTTGCTTAGATATTTCCAACTACTACGTGGTGATACCAATTATTACAGGTTTTACACCTTAGCAACATCGACACAATGGCCACTGAGCGCAGCGCCCCGTATGTACAACTCACCCAGCCATGACCGGTCGTGTCTTGCTCAAGGAATTGGATGCGCGCTCAATGCGCGGTTTCTTACCCAAGCATACTCCACGGTTACGGGAACCAGCTTGTCTTGCTCACCGTTGCTAACATGCCTCGCAGCCTCCGTCTAGGCACCATTGCCCCCAACTTCCAGGCCGAGACCACCAAGGGCCCCATCGACTTCCATGAGTTCATTGGCGACAACTGGGTCATCCTTTTCTCCCACCCCGAGGACTACACCCCTGTGTGCACCACCGAGCTCGGCGAGATGGCCCGTCTCGAGCCCGAGTTCTCCAAGCGCGGCGTGAAGCTCATCGGTCTCTCCGCCAACACCCTCGGCAGCCACGAGGGCTGGATCAAGGACATCAACGACGTCACTGGCTCGCTCGTTGGCTTCCCCATCTTGGCCGACAAGGAGCGCAAGATTGCTCTCCTCTATGACATGTGAGTTTCTTGCCTCGTGTGTGTGGCGTTTCGTGCGAATGCATCAATGACCCCCGATCAGACTGCTGACGACGTCCGGACTGTAGGATCGACCACCAAGACGCCACCAACGTGGACGAGAAGGGAATTGCCTTCACTATCCGTTCCGTCTTCGTGATCGACCCCAAGAAGACCATCCGCACCATCCTGTCGTACCCGGCTTCGACCGGCCGCAACAGCGCCGAGATCCTGCGCATCGTTGACTCGCTCCAGACCGGTGACAAGCACAAGGTCACCACCCCGATCAACTGGGTCCCCGGTGACGACGTTATCGTCCACCCCAGCATCAAGGGCGATGATGCCACCAAGCTGTTCCCCAACCTTCGCGCCGTCAAGCCGTACCTGCGCTTCACCCCGCTGCCCCAGGACGCTTAAGTGCCGAGCGATTGAAAGGAAATGAAAGGAACAAAAAAGGAGGAGTGACGAGATACCCCAGGCTGAAAGACACGGGACGGGGGGTTGTACGCTGTGAGGGTAGGAGGCTTTCTGTAGGTTGGATATAGCCGTACGGATTGCTTGCTATCTGGTACCATAGTGTCGTCCGGACCTGTTTCTTCGGCATGTTGCTGAGTTAGCAACCCAAAACCAAAAACCAAATATAATCGACGATCTTCTCCCAAATGCGATGGTGTTCTTTTTAACCCTGAACCCCGGTACTTCCCACGTGGCTCAGCTAACGGCGTCGCTTGTGGTTGGTTTTCTTAAAATGCTGGATCCGGTGAAGCCTTGAAACAATGCTCCAATTTGGTTGCGACCGCGTCTCTCCTTTCGGCGTTCTGTGTAACAGAGAAACACGAACCTTGATGACAATTTGACGAAACAAAATACCCAGCTCCTGTTTGGGCTCGAGGGAAGTTGCCTGCCGCCAACATGTTTCCCCTCGAGTCAGGGCCTCTCGGCCCAATAACCGCTGTGATCCGTGCTCCATCCTGCCCCACATTCGACAGGGACCGACCCAAAAGAGCAGCGCTTCTCTGATCTTCGAATGCCCTGTGGAGCGGGAAAGCCTCGTGCGGTCCTGGCTGCCCAGCGTGGTTCCCTCGTGGCAGCTTCGACCCCTTTTTCAAAGCGCCGCAACATCGCATTGTAACTATCGCATCGCGTTTATTCACTGTTTGCGTGCAGTCCGCCGCTCGACCCCCTCTTTCAACTCTTCTCCGCGCGCCCGCTGTCGCACTCACGGCACGGAGACTTTCTGGGTCCCGGTTTTTGACGCCTGAGAGCCTTCTGCATCCTTCTATCGGCAGGGTCATTTCTTTTTCTTGAGCGACCCCCCGCGGACCCATCTTCCCGCCTCCTCAACCCACTCCTCACAAGATTCGTCCGTGCGGTGCACGATCACTCCCTTTTTGCCCTTCGTTTTCGAGCCCGGCAGTGTGGTTTTTTGGATCGCGGTTGCTCAGAGGTTTCAAGGTTCTAGGGTGTACTGCGTAGTTAACTGCCGTGTGGCATCAGTCAGGTACGGACGGACACCTTCATCAATCTCTATCCCCTTTTCTCCTCCCGCTTTCGCTATGGTCACGCACGCACGACTCCCTTCCTTGGTTGCTGTGAGATTACCTGTGGGTGAGGGAGGAATCCCGAACAGAAACCCCAGCCTTCGCTTCGCTACCATGGTTCTTTTGATGAACTTCCCTGCCGCTTTCCTTGGTGATCGCTTGCTGGGCCCCATATAACGAAGATCCCTGGCGATGGTGGATGTTGCCACGACTCCAGACGAAACTTGCGCTTGGCCGGTGTGCGCACCCCGAGGGAAGAACCGCGATCAAGGAACTCCCGGCGCGTGCTTGGTCCCCCGGTCCCTGATTCTGTCATTCCGCTGGGTTCATCACCAACTGCGAAGCCCTGGGCTGTCGAGCCGTGGACTGTGCACTGGAAAGCGGACCCCTTGAGAGTCTCTTTTGGGGGGGTTCTTTGCTTCCCCCCTTCCTCTTTTTGTTGTTTGTTCATTCTTCAAGTTGGCTTCATATTCCTAAGGCACTCAATGGGTTGGGGATTTTCTCTTCGCCTTGACCCCCTCCTCTAGTGCCCCCCCTAGGACGAACCCAATTCTTCTATCACATTTTTTTCTCTCTTTTTTTAAACTAGGGACTTGGCTGTATCGAAGATGGCGGACTCTGGACTAACTCCCGAAGAGCTAGGCACACAGCCGAGCGACCCCCCAAACGAAGACGTCGTCCAGCAGCATACAGACTCGGGGCCCGAAGAACGACCACCTGCCAAAAAGCCTGCGGACATCATAACTTCGGCTTTTCGCGGAATTAAGAGAATCGCGCCTAAGCCGTCCAAACTCTCCCTGCGCCGGCCGTCAGAGCCAAACTCCCCTGTGGTCGACCAGCCCGCAAGTTCTGCGCCATTGTTTCCTGAAAATACACGTCCTTCGGTGCCGCAACATGCGCGGAGTATAAGTTTGCAGGATAGTCTCGCAAAACCATTACCGCCTGAACCAGCTTCGCCGCAATCGTTTCCTTTAAGCCCTTCAACGCCCTTGGCGTCTGCACAGCCGTCGAGTTTAGACACCATCCCTGACGACGACAACGACGACGACGACGACGACTTGGAAGAGGAGGAGGATATTTGGTTTGACATGATGGACTCATCGTCGGGAGCAGATATGGCGGGTTCGTTCTATGCCCGAACGCAGGGCAGCCACGGCCAGGACGTGAGTGTGAACGGAAGCCAAAGCAGCCTCGCGAGCTCATCCCAACACGACGGGCGAGAGAACGACAATTTGACCCCGAAAAGCACCGGCACACTCTCAGCCGGGCCGTCGCCCAATATTGGCCAGTCGCGGCCCCAGACCGGGAATGCCGCTGTGGGAACTGCGACGCCGTCAGCACATCTCTCTGGGCTGATGTGCAATGTACACAGGACAACGGGGAAGGAGCCGCACCCATTAGTAGGAGCCACGACGACCATATTGGGAGACAAGCTGTATGTCTTTGGTGGCAGGATATTGTCTAGAAGCCGGCCTGCACCCTTGACGGCCGACCTGTACGAGCTGGACCTAATTCGCCGGCATTGGACGAAATTAGAGACTGGAGGCGACATTCCACCTCCACGGTATTTCCACTCCATGTGCGCGCTCGGTGATACGAAGATGGTCTGTTATGGCGGCATGTCACCCGCTACAAACCAGAAGAACATCCCACAAGACCAGCAGCCGGAAGTCACAGTCATGTCGGACATCTACATTTACGACGTCCCGACGAAGAAGTGGACCTTTGTCCCGACGCAGGACGCTCCACAGGGCCGCTATGCGCATTGCGCATGTATCCTCCCGTCCTCGGCCGCCTTCGCGTCGCATAGAGCACCACTTTCCGCGCTGCAGCATAACCCCTCTACCGGCAACCCTAACGAGGGCCGGATTGGAATCAACATCGACGGCTCTGGCGGCGCAGAGATGATCGTGGTTGGCGGCCAAGACGCGTCTAACCACTACATTGAGCAGATCAGCGTGTTCAACCTGAGGAGCTTGAAATGGGTCTCTACTCAACCCTTGGGCAAGAGCTGCGGCGCGTACCGCAGTGTTGTCGCGCCTCTCCCCCCTTCGGTTACTGCTAAGCTCGGTAAATCGTTTCCCGGGGGTGGGCGACAGGATGTAGGGGGCATTAGCCAGGAGGCGAGGGAACCCGGGTCCAGCATGCTCATCTACAGCAACTATAATTTCTTAGATGTCAAGCTGGAGCTGCAAATTCGGACTCCCGACGGTCACCTCAGCGAGCGGACGATGAGCGGCACTTACAGCCCGCCTGGGCTGCGGTTTCCCAACGGCGGCATCATCGACACCCACTTTGTCGTGAGCGGGACGTACCTCACTTCGTCGAAGCAAGAGTACGCCCTCTGGGCCTTGGACCTGCGGACGTTGACGTGGAGCCGCATCGATGCGGGCGGCGCCGTCTTCAGCCAGGGCAGCTGGAACCGCGGTGTGTTGTGGAACAGGCGGAATGCGTTCGTCGTGCTGGGCAACAGGAAGCGGAGCCTCGTAGATGACTATAATCATCGCAGGATCAACTTCAGCAACGTCTGCATCGTCGAGTTGGAAGCCTTTGGGTTCTACGACAACCCCCGGAAGACCGCGGCTATGAGCGGTTTCGTGAGCGCCAGCAGCCCTTACACAGGACCCGGGCTCAGCCTAGCTCGTAAGGCGGGCTCGACTGCTGGTGGCCGGTTCCACAGCCGGGCGGCCGAAGAGCTGGGCGAGAAGGCCCTCGCGCTGCGGGAGCTGGCGGACATGGACATCCTCTGCATTGGGGGCGAGCGGATCCCGATCAACTCGAGAATCGTCGCCCGGAGATGGGGCCCCTACTTTGTCCAGCTCTTACGGGAGGGTACAGCAACACAAGACGGCAGCGACGCGGCGACGCTCCGGTCCAACTCCATTTCGGCTCCCAGCAGCTCGATCAGGAGCTCCAACCTCACCATCACTCCGAGCAACATGAGCGGGAGCACATTGTACTCCACCGGCGGCTCAAGCGGCAGCAAGGCCGGAAGCACCAACACGCTAGCTGCCACACCCGTCGACCCCGCCGCAATCAACACAGCTCCTACACCACGCACCCTCCCCCCGAACAGCCGACCGCGCTGCTTATACCTCCCACACACCTACCTCACCATCCAAGCCCTCCTCCACTTCATCTACACCTCCAGCCTCCCCTCTCCATCCTCCCCCCTCTGCACCCCCCAAATCCTCTGCAGTCTCCTCCAAATCGCCCGCCCCTACCGCATCGACGGCCTCCTCGAAGCCGTCATCGAACGTCTCCACGGTCTTCTCGACAGCCGTAACGCGGCCGCCGTGTTCAACGCCACTGCCATGGCAGCCGGAGGCGGCCGCGGCATCGACGGCACCCTCAACCCCAACTTCTTCCCCTACACCGCCGGCCTGGGACTGGACGGCCTGGCCGGCGGCGGCGGTCCTGGCCTCTCTGACGCGACACAATCGCAAGATCCCCAACTACAACAACAGCAGCAGTCGTCTCCTTCCCAAGAACAACAACAACAACAACAACAACAAAACGGCGAAGGTAGCAGCAACGGCGGCAACGCCTCCTCCCCACCCTCCGAAGCAGGCGGTAGCAGCAGTACCAGTTCCCGCGGTCTCAAAATAACCACCTCCGTCCCCGGCGCACCGCCAAGCAGCGACGAGCTAAGCGCCACGGCCAGCGTCAGCGGGAGCGAGTGGAGCGCGTCAGAAGTGGGTGATAGCGAGCGGGGCGGTAGTGGACGGGAGATATGGGGTGGGGATTTGAGTAGTGTTATTGGATTGCAGAAGAGGGGGTTGAGGGGGTTGATGGAGGGGAGGAGGATGAGGGAGAGGACGGGGACGGCAGGTGCTGTCGGTGGTGGTGGGCCTGGGCTTGGGACGGCGCAGACTGGGGCAGTTGGTGGTGGTGGTGGTGCTGGGCAGTATGGACAGGGGAGGGTTGGGTTGGGGATTGCGGGGCCTTGAGGATAGGGATACACTGGTAGGAAAGGGGGTTCTTGGGATTGTTGGCGCTGGGGTAGTTGATGTTTGCGTTGGTTGGGAATGGGTGGCTATACGGGTATGAAATGGGCTGGCTGTATGTTTATGATGCTCGTGAGATGATAAATGAAGGTGAGGGATGAGACGATGAATTGAGTCGGGTCGTTTCTTCCAACGTGTTCTCCAGGCTTAGCTAGCGTGGAGGGTGTATTTTTCAGATTTGTGTGGAATCGTGTAATTGCCCCATATGGATATGATGGTACAGTGTCTGTGGGTTGATTGATGGTCATAACGTCTGTTACCGGAAGTGCCGGGCCACTCGTATGTTATATTTTGTGACCCATGGTTGGCTGTGTTGTATCAAATTTCAACACCTTTGTCTCTTTATGTTTCAGGGGCTACTGTCAACATCACATTTCGGAAGCCGCCCTGGTTTCGCTGTCCATTTTTTCTCTTTTTGTTTATCGCATACGACCAACCCAACCTCCATTCGCGGGATATCCTTGAAGCCTCTCTGGGCCCTTACAATCTCCTTTCCGCCGTCCTTTTATCCCTAGAAACCACTTCTGCAGCTGTGCCCTTGACAGCCGATTTCCACCCCCAGCACATTACCTAAACCACTACGCCCTCGGGCCATCAAGCGGCCGTTGACGAATAAACAAAGCCAGCACAAACCCCGTGGCAGAAAAGATGAACGATACACCTGTTAATCATGGTTAGGTTAGCTGTCGACGACGGAGAAAGACAAGTATTGGGCTAATCAGAACGAACCGTGACTCCACCACAACCCGTCAACATAGGACGCTACAATCGCCTCGCGGACGCTGCCGGAGACGCGGTCGATGAAGTCGACGTCGGAGACGGTGCTTTCGATGATCTGGGTATGGACTGGTCAGTTCGATCTTCTCTCACACCAAACTGAACCATTATAGACAAGAGCAAAATAAAGAAAAGGGGTAAAGTGAAAACAACCCACCTTCCCAACCTCCTCACCCCCCAAGCCCAAACCCACCAACCTCCCCCTCAACCCCCTCCTCAACACACCCCGCATAACAGTATCCGACAACGGCAACCCAATGGTCAAGGCCACCGTCGTAGTCAGATACATAAACGAGATAGCAGGCGCCAGATGCGACGGGTGGGCAATCACAGCCTGCAGGGAGACGAAGACGGCCGACTGCGCGACGCCTGTGCCGAACCCGCCCGGGAAGATGTACAGGGATTCGAAGAGGTTGGTGTGCCCGTGCCAGCGGAGCATGAGGAGGAGGTAGCTGAGGGAGGAGAGGGTTGTGGCGAGGAGGATGAGGGGTTTGTAGCGGCCGGATCTAATCGCGGGTTGTTTTGTTAGACGCTTGTTTTGAGGTTGTGGTGGTTACATCTGGTGAAGGGGGGAATTACCTTTTGATGAGCACACCGGAAATGATGCCGCCTAAAGCATTGCCGACCACTGCGGGAACGAGGTGTGCGCCGGAGACGGTGTTGGATACGCGCGCGGTGATTTGGAAATAGAGTGGTACCGAGAACATGAGCTGGAAAAGGTCGTTAGCTTTCATCGTACCCCCCCATAAATGACTTGGTAGTAGGACATTCGGAATACATACCCCCAACTGGGCAGCCGTCTGACACCCGATGATGGCAAAAGAAAACACGGCGTCCCGGCGATGAAAGATCTCCAAAGGCAAAATGGGTTCAGCCTGACGCCTTTCGACAGCAATAAACAGAACCAAGAGTATAGCACTCGACGCAAACAGTGCATAAATCGCGGGGTGCGACCAGGGCAACTTGACACCTCCCAGCTCGATGGGCAAGAGCAGGGTTAGAATCACGAGGGCGAAGAGGATGGCGCCTTTGAAATCTACGCGCTGGAGTTTGCTCTTGTTGCTGGCTGCATTGTCTTGGGGCTCGGGCTCGGGCTCGGGCTCGGGCTGAGAAGACTCGGCGTTCTTGGGTGCGGTCGAGTTGGGCAGGGAGAATGAGACGAGGATGATGGCGAGGATGAGAGGGGGGACTTGGCCGTAGAAGGACCTGCGAATACATTCATGGCGGATCAATAAACCGGGGGAACCGGGTGGGTATCGCTTGGGAAGAGAAAAGAAAGACTCACCACCGCCAACCGACAACATCAACAAGCCATCCACCCAAGGGGCCACCAATGCTACGGCCAAACGTGGCAACGAGGTTAACATAGGCACGCCACTGAGCAACTTCCCTGATGGGAAGCAGGTCTACGTGTAACACCATGTTAGCGTACTCGTCGTCTCAACATCAAACCCACTACATAGTGATCTCTCATCTCACCTGTTATCAAGATAGAGACGAGCCCAGCCATTCCTGCGCCTCCAGCCCCCGAAATAACACGGCCGAGAATGACCTGCCACATGGTTTGTCCGGCTCCGCTGTCTTTGGTCAGCGGTTACCCCTTAATGTATCGGGGTGTAGCAATTGCAGCTTACACAATGGCACTAGTCAACTTGTCAGTATCGACGGTATTTCAATCTCCAAAAGGGGTACTGATCACTCACCATCCAATAACGAAGATAACATAGGCAATAAGCACCAATCGCTTCCGGCCGTAGATGTCACTGAGTTTGCCGTACTACATGTGCCACTCTATTATTAGCCATCGATTCCTTTCTTTCATACCTAACGAAGGTTAGTGGATCTCACCAAGGCCTGCGTAGCCGCTGCGGCGAGGGAAAAGCCGGTGATGAGCCAGCTCGAGTTCTCCAAGTCGTTGAACTCGGACGCGATGATGGGGTGGGTAGCCAACATGATCGAGCCATCCGCATGCGCCACGAAGATGCCTATTTTCTCTGTCGTTAGGATTCCTCACGTAAGAAGTTAAGAATATCAGAAGGGAAACTTACCGATGAGCAGTACCGAAATAATCTTGGCTACATGTCTCACTCGACCTGCTTCGTCTGCCTCATCGGCTGATGGCTCCTGGCTCTCTTCATCTCCCCCTGTTGTTGTAGGTTTTGGGACTGACCCATTGGTGCCATTCCCAGCAATATGTCCAGCCGCGGCTACTTCGACGGCTGAGACTGAAACATCGTGACCGTTGGTGTTGGCCGGCTTGCTAAGAAGGGGCGAGCGCTCAGAGGGCTCGGGGTCAAGCCCTGGGGGGTCGGAGTGTTGGACCATACTATGTTTTTGTAATTATGTTAAGCGGATGGGGAAATGAGGTAAGGGATAATTTGATATTCAAAGATTGTAAATCTTAGTGGAATGCGTCAATGAATGTGAGTGTTGTTGTTGAAGGCTGGTCATAACCCGTGTAAGTGAGACGGACACGTACCGGTGTAGATTGGCCCACGTGTTTAGGAAAACAACCCGGAAATTCGGCACCACCAAAAAACAATAAAAAAAGAGATCCCAAGATAAATATTGTCTTTTTCGTGACTTCAACACATTATCGGCACTTCAAACCCGCCGTCTTCTCCGAGAGTGGGGGCTTATCCCCGTGGTGGTGCTGCAAGAAATCCTGCAAGGCCCGGGCTCGAGCCGATCACGACATTTGTAAGTCGATTGTCGTGACCCCCTGAATCCGCAATCCGCAACCGCACCGCATTTCCCACGCATTTCCCACAAGCCCGCCCCCGCCCGCCAAACCCGAACAAGCACCCAACGCCCGCTCCGGCCGGCTAGCCGGCGGGGCCAATAAGTTTTCTTGGTGATAAGGACGGGAAGTGGGCGACTCCGGGAGGCCCCGACCGTTCGGTTTCGGATTGATCCAGGTACACACAACCGACCGTACAGACAACGGCCAGGACGGCGTGGGGGGGTTGGTTCGAGGAGGGGCCGAAAGAACGGTTGACCCGCGCGATGCAATTGTTGGAGATGATAACGCCATCGACGCCCACGTTCCTTCGTTTGATGTCGGAGGCGGGGTGCCGGCCGTGCGGACGGAGGTCGGGAACTCGTGGGGCCGTGGATGAGACCGTTGGAGAAGGTGTATGAAGTACATAACAACAGCCGAGACTGCTTGCGGGTTCCTGATTTTTTTTTTTTTTTTAATTATTTACTTTGTTGATGGGATTGACTTACACACACGGGTCTTGGTCGTCTAACTTGAGACTACCGGACAAGAGTTCCCTCGTCACCACACTTAAACAATTAGTCCACGATACTAGCCAATTGGTTAATTACCTTGTTCTGTCTCGGATATCTGGGATCCGCCATCATGCGTCTCTCCGGAGCGATTCTCGCGGCAGGGTTGGGCCTCCCAACTGCCCTAGCCGCTGGATCTCACGAGTACGAGGAACAACAACCTCTCGGCCTGGCCGACTCGTGGGGTCCCAACCCCGAGGGAAAACGGCCCAACATCGTGTTCATCCTGACCGACGACCAGGACCTGCACATGCAGTCGGTGGACTACCTGCCGCTGGTCAAGAAGAACCTGATCGATAAGGGGACCTTTTACAAGCGCCACTTTTGCACCACGGCCATCTGCTGTCCGTCGCGTGTGTCGTTGTGGACGGGCAAGCTGGCGCATAATACCAATGTCACGGATGTGAACCCGCCGTATGGTCAGTACCCTCTTATCTTGTTTCTGTTTCTCTTTCTATTTCTTAGCGCAGAGACGAAAGGGACAAGAACTAACACACCCCAGGCGGCTATCCCAAGTTCATCAGCCAAGGCCTCAACGACGCCTACCTCCCTCTCTGGCTCCAAGACGCCGGCTACAACACCTACTACACCGGCAAACTCTTCAACGCCCACACCACCGACAACTACCACTCCCCCTACCCCGCCGGCTGGAACGGCTCCGACTTCCTCCTCGACCCGTACACCTACATGTACCTCAACGCCAGCTTCCAACGCAACCGCGACCCCCCCGTCAGCTACCCCAACCAGCACTCCGTCGACGTCCTCGCCGAAAAGGCCCTCGGTTTCCTCGACGATGCCGTCGCCGCTGCAACTGCCTCATCATCATCCCCCAACGGCGACGGCAACCGCCCCTTCTTCCTCGGCATCGCACCCGTCGCTCCCCACAGCAACGTCGCCCTCTCCGCCACCCCCGGCGACATCCCCTCATCCCCAGACGACATCGACAGATTCGCCTCCTTCACCCCGCCCATCCCCGCCGCGCGCCATGCCCACCTCTTCCCCAACGTCACTGTCCCGCGCACACCGCACTTCAACCCATCCAACCCCTCCGGCGCGAACTGGGTTCGTCGCCTGCCACGCCAGGGCGCGGACAACGTCGAGTTTAACGATCATTTCTATCGGCAGCGGCTGCGGACGTTGCAGAGTGTGGATGAGTTGGTTGAGGCGGTGGTGGGGAGGTTGGAGGCGTTGGGGGTGCTGGAGAATACGTATGTGTTTTATACCACGGATAATGGGTACCATATTGGGCAGCATCGGTTGCAGCCTGGGAAGGAGTGTGGGTTTGAGGAGGATATTAATATTCCGTTGATTGTAAGGGGGCCGGGGGTGCCGCGGGGAGAAGTGGTGGAGGATGTGGTGACGGCGCATGTGGATTTGGCGCCGACTATTCTTGGGTTGGCGGGTGCAGGTGGTGTAGCGGATGAGGAGGAGGAGGTGAGGGAGAAGTACGGATTTGACGGGGAAGGGATCCCGTTGACCAAGGCGGAGTTGGAGGAGGCTGTGGATAATCGGCATGAGCATGTTACGGTGGAGTTTTGGGGGTTTGCGGCGTCGGAGGGAAGGCTGTTTGGGCCGGATCAGCAGCGGTTGACGTTGAATAATACGTACAAGGCGCTGCGGGTGATTGGGGGGGAGTATAACTTTTATTACTCGGTTTGGTGCAACAACGAGCACGAGTTGTATGACTTGACGGTATGTTTCTGAGCCCCTGAACTTTAACCTCCTGAACTCTCGAGTTCCGACTCTCTACACAAGAAAAGACACATAGAGCTAACAAACCTAGTCCGACCGCTACGAACTCAACAACCTCCTGCACACCCCCTCCTCCCAACCCACCACACTCCTCGGCGTACCCTTCGCCAAAGTCGTCGCCCGCCTCGACGCCCTGCTCTTCGTGCTCAAGTCATGCCGGGGCCAGACCTGCGTGCGGCCCTGGCACGCCCTGCACCCGGCCGGCAACGTGCGCAATCTGCGCGACGCCCTGAGCAGCCGGTTTGATGTGTTTTATGAGCAGCAGCAGAAGAAGGTGAGTTATAACCGCTGTGAGTTGGGGTATATAGTTGATGCCGAGGGGCCGCAGTTTGAGAGTGAGGGGCTGGTGTATCGTCAGGGGGCGAGTTGGAGTGAGTGGGTGTAGGTATTCAAGGGGTATTATTGGATATAGTTTGGGGGGAATGAAATGATGTGTGGATGTGGATCAAAAAGTTGCAAAAGTGAGGACTGGAAATAGAGAATGAAGAAAAAGTGGAAGAAAATACACAGTTTGATCGGGATAATAAAGCAGCAAAAGGTATGATCGACCCAGGGATCGAACCTGGCACCTTCTCGGTGGAATAAATCCAGCTAATTCAACTTTTGTGAACGAGACGTGATAACCACTACACCAGCCGACCTGTGCTCATTAAAATCGCAAAATTGAGACTACATATGTTTGGCCAGACCCACTGCCTTCAGGGGTAAGTTAACTGGTCTCAACCTTCAGCACCGTCTCAAGATCAATTCTCGGTGCATAATTGCTCGGAGTGGATGGATGTAGGTTTATTTCTTATCTTATCTGTCGTTGAGGGAAGCGAGTGTATCATTTCTACTTCGAATGTTTCTTCTACCCCCTTTTTGAGTGTATGTGCCCAGCTCTTGGCCAAAGACTCAACCGGCTTTCCGAACCGACCTTCCGTTGCAAAGCCTGATCACTTCTGGGCCTTAGACGTCACAGCCTTGCGAATAGCCTCGCCCAGCTCAGGAGTAACCCGGGAGAACATGTCTATATCCCCCGATTAGTCAGAATCGCAGACATCAAGAAAAGGGGTAAAAAAAAAGACCTACCAAAAGTCGCCTCCCAAACAGCCGGGTCCGCCTTCCCCAAGTGCCCAGCCACATTACTAACCAACTGCTCCTGCTGCCCGGGCTGCTTCCCCAACACCTTCTCCCCAAACTCCCTCGGCTGCTCAAAGTCCTCCTCCGTAACCTCGCTCGCATAATCCTCCACCGTCCCCATCACCCAAATATTATGCTTCGCATCCGGCCCCGCCGCAGCCGCCGTACCGCCCTTACCACTCTCTTTTTGCCCCAGCACCTTCTGCTGCGGCGTCTGGCCCGGCAGCCCTTTATCCACAGGACAAAACGCCAGCGGTTTGAGGGCGGACCGGACGTAGTTGGGGTCACCGGCATAGTTGCCGTTGATGGTGCCCTGGCCGTCGCGCTGGTAGGGACAGTAGACGGGGACGGCAGGGCGGTTGCAGGGGAGTTGTTGGTAGTTGGTGCCGAGGCGGTAGCGGGCTGCGTCGGGGTAGGCGAACATGCGGGCTTGGAGCACTGGGGGCAAACAAGCAAACAAGAGTCAGTATAAAATTATAGTGGAAAGAGTGGGAAAAGTGGGAAGAGTGAAGAGACGCACTTATATCGGCTGAGGGCGCGATACCGGGGACCATGGTTGAGGGCGAAAAGGCCGCTTGTTCGATGTCGGCGAAGTAGTTGTCGGGCTGTGTTCAGGGGTAAGTAAACAAAAGGGGTCAGCTTGTCTTCCAATAGACGATAATCAGGTCGTAAGAAAAAAAAACGGGGAGACAAACATTCTTGTTCTGGGTGAGCTTGCCGACCTCCTGCAGGGGGAAATCACTGTGCGGCCACACGCGGGTCATGTCAAAGATGTTCCAGCGGTACGTCTCGGCCTGCTGAGGCGTCATGACCTGGATGTACAGCGTCCACGACGGATAATTACCCTTGGCGATATTGTCCCACATGTCGCGTTTGTGAAAGTCCGGGTCCTCGCCGGCGAGCTTGTCCGCCTCCTGCTCCGTCAGCGTATCGGTGCCCTGGTTGGTCTTGAAGTGGAACTTGACGTAGTGGAAGGTCCCGTCGGGCTTGGTCAGTTTGTACGTGTGGCCGCTGTAGCCGTTGACGTGCCGCACCGACTGGGGGGTGCCGCGGTTGGAGTACAGTAGCATCAGCGCGTGGATGCCCTCCTGGTTCTGCGAGTGGAAGTCCCAGAACATGGTCGGGTCTGTGATGTTGGTGGCCGGGTGGCGCTTGTGCGACCGGTTCAACGACGGGAACTTGATCGGGTCGCGCACGAAGAACACGGGGATGTCGTTGAACACAAAGTTCTGGTTGCCCTCCTCTGTGAAGATCTTGAGCGCCCACCCGCGGACGTCGCGCACCGTGTCGGCGCTGCCGGCCCCGGGGCCGACCGTCGAGATACGGGACAGCGTCTTGGACTTGGTGCCGATTCCCGTGAGGAACTTGGCCGAGGTCAGGTGCGAGATGTCGTGCGTCACCTCGAACTCGCCCCAGGTGCCCACCGCGCTGGCATGGACCACGCGCTCGGGGACGCGCTCCCGACTGAAGTGGGCCAGGGTCTCGATGAGCTGGGTGTCCTGCAACAGCGCGAGGCCCTTGGCCGGCGAGCCATCGCTGAAGCGCTGGGCTGTCGAGGCATCGGGATAGGGGCGGCCTGGAACACCGTTAAGTTAAACCTTGAATCTTGAAATATCACCGTTCTCAGGGGTAATCCAAAGTATTCGAGAGCCACGGCCACCCCCTCTTGTTTTTTACTTCTTTTTTTTTTATCCTTTTCTTTCCCCTCTACTCAATGCGCCTCCATCATCTACATGGGTAGAGTACGTACCTTCTGCAAGAGTGTAGAGCGGAGGAGCCATGGTGAAAGTATTTCTGTCAGGGGGAGTCAAGTCAACAATGTGTATTCGGAGGGCTCGGCATCTCGGAGAGTGGGTCGCGGAGCTCTTATGGGAAGCTCGGGGAGGACACTCCTCACCTTATGTTGTCTCAATGTCGGCCAAAGTGGTCAAAGTAACAAGTAAAACCAAAAGGAGATAGTATTTGTGAAACTTGAAACCGATTGATGGCTTTTATGCAAATTCCGTCTGAGAATGGCCGCAGTGTTTGTTGGAGGGGGTGGTGGTTGTATTTAAGCTTGAGTCGAGCGCGTTCGGCAATTGCTCGGAGAGGCTCGGGATCTTTCCAACACCATCAACAACCACCCCAAACTCAAGATATACCACGGAATACCCGAGTCAAAATCTGTTCGGCGTGCTCGGGATCGCCAATTGACCAACTGCCAGCTTGATCGGTGTTTATTTCTTTATGCTCTCGATGCGTGGCCGCGCCCAAATGGCCTCATTGTGACGCAACGACTTGGTAAGACAGCACTCCAGTGTGGCCCCGAACTCCTCACTCGAGTCCCTTGATCCCGAATTTCCTGACCTCCCCACGCCGTTCTCCCGGTACGTTCCCTCAACTTCCAGGTCCGTTCCCTGAAGCTTCCTGGTTCGCTTCCCAAGCCTCCTGGCTCTCTCCCGCAGCTTCCCGGCGGTGGCTCCTGGGTCCTACAGCACCGACTCCCTTCCTGGCGTCATAGATTCATAGCAGTGGTTCCAGAATGCGGAGAAAGGTCGGACACGGGGTTTCTGCTTGTCCCGTCAGTGGCTCGCTTGCGGGTTCAATGCGCGGAGTCGCACGGAGGTCCTCGCAGGAACCTCGGGCTGGAACTGTAGCAACGGGGGCTGGAACCATGGGACCGACCCTCCGAGCAGGCCGAGCCGTTGCAAAAGTCCGATGGAGGAGGTGGAGGGGGGACGGCACGAATCGAGCTTGTCGAGGAGAGAGGAAAGATATATTTGAGGTCATGATCCCTCACGAGTCAACCATCTCGAAACCTTCTCAACAAGCTCTCAAGACGTCAGCCTTTTAAGCAAGTCATCAACAGAACAGAACATCACCAAACCAGATCCAACTTAACACACCATTGTCACCTTCACAATGGCTACCGCAGTCAAAAACAACTCCAGCTTCGATTTCATCGTCGTCGGCGGTACGCTCTTTCTCCTTTGCCCTCATCCTTTCCCCCAATTCCGTTTAATTTCCCGCTCGAGCGGTAGATGCTGATGATACCTCCCCCAAAAATAGGTGGAACCGCGGGCTGTGTGGTCGCAGGCCGCCTGGCCGAGAACCCCGACGTCAAGGTCCTCGTCATCGAGGCCGGCGTGGGAAACCCGGGCCAAGATGCCGCCATCACTACCCCCGCACGAGCCTTTGAGCTCCGCGACAGCGAGCACGACTGGTCGTACAAGACAACCATGATCGACCGGCCCGAGTATACACGCGTCGAGAAGCCCAACACCCGCGGCAAGGTCCTGGGCGGCAGCAGCTGTCTCAACTACTACACCTGGATCCCCGGCAGCGCGCCCACGTTCGATGCCTGGGCCGAGTACGGCGGCCAGGACTGGACCTAGAAGACGGTCCAACCCTACCTGTACAAGCCGGCCACGTACCACGACAAGTACAACCTGTACAGGCCCGAGCTCAAGTACATCGGCCAGGACGGCCCGATTCCGGTGTCGCACTCGGACCTGGTGCCCGAGGTCCAGGGCTTCCGCGAGGCCCTGACCGAGGCCTGGTCCAGCAAGGGCCACGAGCTGACCGACGACGTGCACAACGGCACCATGCGCGGGCTGTGGAAGTCCATCAACAGCATCAACGACGGCAAGCGCTCGTCGTCGTGGCAGTACCTGGTCGGCAAGTCCAACGTGACCGTCATGGACAAGACCCACTACAAGAAGCTGCTGATCGAGAACGGTAAGGCTGTGGGCGTCGAGGTCGTCGGTCAGGACGGCAACCCGGTTTCGGTGCGAGCTCAGTACGAGGTCATCGCCTCGTGCGGTGTGTTTGAGACCCCCAAGCTGCTGATGCTGTCGGGTATCGGCCCCAAGGAGACCCTGTCCGAGTTCGGCATCCAGCCCGTGGTTGAGTCGCCCCACGTCGGCCAGAACCTGCTGGACCACCCGATCCTGTCGCATGTCTTTGAGCTCAAGGACGGCTACGGCCTCGACAGCCATTTGCTGCGCGCCGGGCTTGAAAAGGACGCGGCGGTGTCGTCGTACCGCTGGAAGAACAAGGGTCCGCTGACCTCTGGCTTGCTCGAGGTGATCGGTTTGCCGCGCATCGACGAGCGCCTCGAGAAGGTGCCTGAGTGGGTGGAGGCCAAGAAGGCCAACGGCGGCAAGGACCCCTATGGCCCCGAGGGCCAGCCGCACTTCGAGATTGACTTCGTCCCCATGTTCGCCGACGCCTTCCAGTGGCACATCCCCACGCCCCCTAAGGGCGACCACCTGACGGTTATCGTCGACCTGTTGCGCCCGCAGTCCCGCAATGGTTCTGTGACCCTGGCCACGGCCGATCCGTTGGTGCAGCCCAAGGTCAACATCAACTTCTTCTCCAACGATCTTGATCTTGCCGTCCTGCGCGAGGGCATCCGTTGGGTCGATGACATCCTCATGAACGGCGACGGCATGAAGGATATCATTGGCAAGGACTACCCCTGGCCCATGCCGCGCCACTCCGATGAGGCCATGAACAAGATGATTTTGGAGCGGTCCCAGACCGGTTTCCGTCAGTGCCCCCCTCCTTCTTTCATTCACCCTCTTCTTCAGATTGTTTATTAGGGAACGGTCGTGCTAACCCCTGAGATGTCTAGACCCCTGCGGCACCGCCCGTCTGAGCAAGGACATCAAGCAAGGTGTCGTGGACCCCCAGCTGCGCGTCCACGGCGTGAAGAACCTTCGTGTCATCGACGCTTCGGTTATCCCGGTCATTCCCGATTGCCGCATCCAGATGTCGGTGTACATGATTGGTGAGAGGGTGAGTTACAATGTCTCCTGATATGACCGTTATGTGTGCTGTGATGGAACGAACCGCTAACGAAGATGCTGGAAACAGGGTGCCGACTTTATCAAGGCGACTTACCCCAACCTGTACAAATAGAGGTGCTTGGCGTCGATCTTGGTCCACGACTGCGACCCGCTGTGGACCATAACCCGGTCCTCTATGATTGTGAGGGGAAGGTTCTTATGAAGACGAAGCAATGATGAACTCCAATTCGCAGTCATTCGTTTGATAAGTATATCTAGTTCGTTTTGATGATGGCAGTAGTTAGTTGCTTTCGAATCCAATTTTGTTTATCCCACCCTGGTTGAGATCCAAGAGAGGAAGAAAAAAGAAGAAACTCCTGTGCTCTCAGCTCTCAAAGCCTGGCTTTGGCCTCCAATAACCTATTCCCCAACTGTGCCATCTCAAACTTGCGTACTTTCCCACTCCCCGTCAGAGGCACCCCCTTCGGCACACCGTCCTCCCCAAGCCAAAACACATGCGTCGGCGCCTTGTGTTTCCCCAGCTTCTTCCGCACCCACTCCCTAACCTCCTCTCGATCGGGCCGGTGTGTCCGCTTATGCCCCCCCTCAAGATCCAGGAACGCACCCACGACCTCCCCATAATGCAGATCCTTTAGCCCCACCACCACGGCCATGCCGACCGCCGGATGTGCCACGAGCCGTTCCTCAATCTCCAACGGGTAGATGTTCTCCCCGCCGCGGATGATGATGTCCTTGAAACGCCCCGTGATGGAGCAGTAGCCCCGCTCATCAAAGACCGCCTCGTCGCCGGTGTGCAGCCACAGCACGCCGCTCTCGTCGCGGACCATGACCTCGTTGGTCTTCTCTGAGTTGTTCCAGTAGCCCGCTTGCAACTGGTAGCCTCCCATGCAGAGCTCGCCGCGCGTGCCGATTGGGACCGTATTCCCCTCGCGGTCGACGATTTTGGCCATGGCGTGGGGCATTAGTGTGCCCACGGTGGTGAGCCGTGTGGTGATGGGGTCGTCGGTGAAGGCGTTGAAGCAGGTTGGTGATGCCTCGGTTAAGCCGTAGCTGGATGTGAACTCGGTCATGCCTAGGCGGGAGACCAGCTGTTCCATCAAGTGCCGTGGCACGGGCGCCCCGGCGATGATGCCGGTGCGTAATCGGAGGTCGGCCGCGCGCAGGTGGCGTGCCTCGGGGAGGGCCAGCAAGCTGTCGAACATGGCGGGCACGCCGTGCACCGCGGTGCATTGTTCGCTGACGATCGCGCGGAGCGTGGAGGGCGCGTCGAAGACTTCGGCCGGGTAGACAATCTTGGCGCCGTGGGTGAGGACGGAGAGCAGGCCGAGAACGAGGCCGAAACAGTGGAAAAGGGGTGGTGGGCAACAGAGGACATCGGCCGGGCCGAGCCTCATGCGGTCGCCGATGAAACGGGCGTTATTCACAATGTTACTGGGAACCAGTGACACTAGTGGTTAGTGCTAATGAATTCCTATACGGTTATCTGCGCGTAGAACACATACTGGTGTGTGAGCATGGCAGCTTTAGGGAGGCCCGTAGTGCCACTTGTAAACTGGAGGTTGCACACTAGATGAGGGAGGACCTTGGCCTCGGCCTGATGAAGCACCTCGGGATCAACTCGGGATCCTTGTGTTAACAAATCTTGATACGGTGTGTATCCATCCGAGTCGTCTCGGAGGATCACCACTTTCGGTCCTTTCGTCCGTGCCGAGAGCTGGGCTAAGAGTAATCTTTGATCCAGGCGCCCTATTTGCTTGGTGGTGAAGAATATTTTGCATTCTGTAACCAAGTCAGTGTTCTGTGTCGAGCAGAAATGCATGAACATAGATGAATGGAAAGCACACCGGAGAAGTCAAGACCATACTGCGCCTCAGTGGGAGTGTATGTGTTGTTGAGAATCACCAAAATAGCCCCTATCCTAGTCGCAGCAAAGAATACAGACGCATATTGCTCGCAGTTTCCAGCCATGATGCCCACCCGGTCACCCACACCAATGCCCATTTCTAATAGGGCGGCTGCCAGTAGTCGGCTGTGGTGATTGAGCTCGTTGTATGTCCATCTTGCACCAGTCCAGGGAATTACCAGCGCTTCCCGCGTGCCGTGATCCAGGCATTGGAGGTTGAGAAGCTCACCAAGGGTGAGGTCAACTAACGGCGGATCTGTTGGGCCAAAGAGGAGCGACGGTTTCTGTGGTTGTGGGAGGATGTAGCTTTCCCCCGTAGAAGGGAACGTGGGCTGAATAGACATGTCTGGCGGATTCCTGTAGGCTTCTCTCCCCTTTTTGAGTTGGTCGGTCCCAAATTCGAAGATCAACAATCACAATAACCAAAACACTGGAATAAGGGATAAATTCACAATTGGCGCGCATAGTGGTGTGTATTGGAGAGAGAAATCAAGAACCACGGACTCGGAACCGAACAAGAACACCAACCATCTGGCAACAACCCCAGTCAGGGACGTCCCCATCCCAGCAGATCAGATTAGATGGATACGCGAGCAGCCGGCTTCATCACGCCGGGGAACGTCATGCCCGCCGGACGGCGCCATTTGTCCTCGGAGTTCGGTTCGGAGGGCCAAAAGGGTGGGGGGAGGGTATGATTTGAGCACACCACTGGGTACTCCCCTGCCACGATACCTAGGGCTGTCCAAGTCCCCACGGCCAAGAACGTCGAGGCCTCATCGTGTGGACGTGTGCTCGTCCCTCGGTCGGTGAGGGACGGGTCTATGGTCAGAGTAATCCGGAATAGGTTCCACATCTGAAGAGCGGCCTAAGAGTCCGACCTCCATGAACTGATCAAGGAAAAATTTTCCTGGCTGGGCGAGTATCTGGCAGGCACGGCCGGCACAACCGGCAGCGGGGCATCGCGACCGGTCGTTTGCTGGTTTGCTCTCATCGCCCTTGCTTCCCACTGTGGGATTACCGAAAACGAGCGCTTCCGGGCTTGGGTGGCCCTTCCTTGTTCCGGCAAAATGCCGCAAAACGGAACCATTGGCGAGCCATGCTGCCCTCAGGATCTGATAAGATTATTCACGCCAAGACCTCAAAGTCCCACGCTGTGGAGTCACGGCACAGTTGCTCTTGCGCTTGCTCGCGAAGATGCGATGACACAGAATTGGCCAAGTTGGAGAAGCACCTCTCAGGCTCTCACCCCCTTGGAGGAAGAGCCAGTCCTCTTGTTCAAATTCTTAGTTCGCTACTCGTAATCACCCCCACCTTCTCACTCGAGACGGCCTTTTGGTCCGAAGTCGGGTCTTCTACCCCTGCTCGGCAAAATTATCTGATCCGCTTTTTGGGGTCCAACTAAAGTTATCTGATCCGAGGTTGTGAGCGCCATCTGAACCCCTGTCCTGCCCTCCATTGGGCAATTATTGCCCTGGGCCCCTGGATGGGCACGAACTCGTGGTTCCGGAACAAAATGGATCTTGCTGTCATGAAGCCGGTTTCTGCCGTCTGGCGCGACCCGGGTTCCTGGGTGTCGGTTTCTCCTTGACTTTCGAGCCGACGCACATGCGGCTGCAAGTCTCGCGTGCCTTGTTCACCGCGGGTCGTTTCATAGTTCATTTTTTAGCGGATGCTGTCCTGGCGTGGCATAAGTGATGAGCCATTGATATCGGAGCCACGATTCTAAGACTGGTTCCGAGTAGCGCCCTAGACGCTCATAACGTCAATCTCTCGCACAGCCGATCTGAGAGGCGCTAAAGGGACATGGGACTTCCATCACAATCACACCGGCAGTTCGCCAGCTTTGCGAACTCCTCGGATCCGGTGTTGAAGCTCCCTCACCCATACCAGACAGCCTATTTTGTGAGGAAGACGAGCGAAACCAACTTCTACCAACTCGCGCCTCGCAATCCCGAGCCCGGCGAAAAGCAACCTCCAACAGCCCTCCACAATGCCGCCGTCTCCTTCTCCGAACCTCAAGACCCAAAGTTCGGTGATCGCCCTAGCGATTCGAACAACACAGCGTGGGCAAGAGCGCGGCGTAACCCCGTGGTAACCGTCTCCTGGACTGGGTCTCAGGCCCCAACGGTTGGCCAGCTCTGGCTCATCACCTACACTGTCTTCACGGTGCGCCCAAGCGAGGAAGCTTTTCGTCTCGATTTACAAGGCTCCGCCTCGGAGAGGCTCGCACAACACCTCAAAAATCTCGGACTCGCCGTTGATCACCCATCTCCCCCATTGTCCCAGGATGCCGCTCCTACACAGCATGCATCACCGCCACCAACACCGACAAATACTAGCTCTGAGCTACTCCTCTCGCGCAGTGCCTTCTGGCAAGGCGCCGCCTCGCCCTTCGGTCCGCGCCCGGCCTGGGCGCCCGAAGAGCAAGATCCCGAGTTTGCTTCCTACCCACTCCCTCCACCGGAATACATCATGACCGTCACTCCGACCACACCGACATCATCATCCTCCTCCTTCCCATCCTCCGCCTCATCCCCTTCAGGGCCCATCACATCCTGGCACCCACGGCGGCGCTCCAAGCCCGCACCCGGCAGCGTCATCTACAGCCGATGGATCCCCCACCTCCGAGAGACCTTCAGCATGGTAGCTCTGGACTGCGAGAACCCGCAGCACGCCGAGTTGTTCCACACATGGCAGAACGATCCGCGCGTGTCGCAAGGGTGGAACCAGACGGGCACGCGCGCGCAGCACGACGCGTACCTGCGGCGGCTGCAGCATGAGGATGCGCACCAGCTGGCGGTGCTGGCGCGGTTTGATGAGACGTTCTTTGCGTACTTTGAAGTGTATTGGGCTAAGGTATGAAGGCTCACCCACCCAGACCAGACCCGCCCCCTTCTTGAGGTTACGGCCCTTAAAGAACACGGGCAAAAGGGTGAAGAAACGGACAGCTACTGACCCATCACGCTTCACGAACTACAGGAAGACCGCATTGGCTCATATTACGCCTCACACGACTACGACCGCGGCCGGCACAGTCTGGTAGGCGACGTTCGGTTCCGCGGCCCACACCGCGTTAGCGCGTGGTGGTCGAGCTTGATGCACTATCTGTTCCTGGACGAGCCGCGCACGGCGCGTGTCGTCGGCGAACCCAAGTATACCAACAGCTCGGTGCTCACGTATGATCTGATTCATGGGTTTGGGCTGGAAAAGTTTATTGATCTGCCGAATAAGCGGTCTGCGCTTATGAGTTGCTCGCGCGAGCGGTTCTTTCAGCTTTGCCCGTTGGATGATAACGAGAAGACTATGGGCGGGACTGGGGTTGGGTTGGTGCCGAAGTTGTAAGTAGGGGGTTGGCGGTGTGTACGCAATCGAGGGGGCGAGGGTTATTGGAAAGTAAATGTAAATATTGAAGGAATGTCCCATGGGAGTAAAACAGTGGTGAATTGGGGTGATGGCCAAATGCAACAGCTAGACAAGACCTGAAATCTTTTGTATAGATTGGCCTCAAGATGAATCTCGGACTTAAAATCCCCAATACACGAAAATAAACCGATTTATCCAAACGCCGTCATGATGCAATCCAAGCCCTTCATGCCGCTGGCTCTTCCCCAAGCTTCATATGGTTCCAGCAAACTATTCGGCGTTAGAATACTGCTCAGCTCTAGAAATGGCAGGCGCAAACAGGAAAATACTCACTAGAAAACCCAAGATCATCCCCAAAGAAGGACTTCATGACATCCTCTCCTGACGTCATTCCCCCCTCGGGCCAGTACGCAACAGCCTTCTTGCCAACGGCCAACCCGATCATGGGTGGAATCTCAGCCAGCTCTAACAACTTTATCTCTTTTTTTGACCCTGTACACTGCAACATGTACTCATAAATGTTGCTCGCGGCATAATACCCCATGTGCATAGCGGCACCGCAACGCTTAATCCCGGACCACTTGACCAAGTCGCCCGCAGCGAAGTGGGATGATGAGTTGGGGGTGTCTTGTGGGAATGCAAGACTAGCTTGAACCTTGACATACCCCTCCTCGTCGAGGAGGTCGGAGGGTAGATACGTGGTGGTAGGAACACTGCGCGACACAGCCATGGAGACTTGGTCGGCGAGCATGGTATGTCCGTTGGTGAAGTGTACTTTGAGGCATGGCTTGCCGGTATCATCTTTGATCTCTTCGGTGCGGTCGAGGCGGTGAGACATGAGTACGGTAACCTTGGCTTCGCGGAGTAATTCGAGGCTGCGATCTTTGACGTCGTCCGGAAGTGCCTCGGAGGAGAGGAGTTTGTCACGGGAGTGCACGAGCGTGACGTTGAGGTTGGGGTGCACAAGCTTGAGCTCGGCGGCCATTTCTATCCCGACGGCGCCTGAAACGGAGGAGTCAATATCGAGGATACTCTGAGGAGCTTTAATGGTCAAAACTCACCACCACCAACCACCACAACCCCGTGCCGCGCGGTTGTGGCAGCCTGGATGTGATCCGCTGTCTCAAACAGGTACTGCTTCCTTCGAAGTGACTGGGGCACAACGGGCCAGGCTCTTCTTAATCCTGAAGCGGCAACAAAGTAATCATAACGCAACTCGGTGGGCGGTTCTAAACTACCGTTGGCGAGGTAGGTCGCCACCTTGCGTTCCGGGTCGACCGACTTCACAGAACCGTGGAGAACGCGAATCTTGGGCGATCGTAGTCCGGGGATGTCATCGTATTTGATCCAGAACTTCTCAGCGTGCTTTTCGGATGAGAGAGCGAGAGGTGAGCCAATAAGATGGTCTTTACACTACCGTTAGAAAGGGACGCTGAACTAGAGACGGAGGAAAAGGGGGGGGGCGGGACAAGATGAGATCACCTACAATACCCATCACGCTCGTCCACAATGGTGATGTCGACTTCGAGCAGTGGTGTTGGAGTGTGCTCTCCCTCAGCAGGTTGCTCTCCGCACCGAGGCGGAAGACCACGACAAAGATCTTGAAGATTGAGAGCCGCCGAAAGACCCGCGTACGCCCCGCCAGCTACAAGAACACTGAACGGCTGGGAAGTCGGCATTCCAGCGAGAGAGCCCATGGTGTTTGTTGATGTTGCCGAAGAGTACCTAATATGTCGGTTATGGCACAACAATTTGAAGGCTGTTCGAGATGCAGCACAGAAGAAACGGCTGAGCGATTCGAGAGCGGGTTGAAAGGAAAGCATCAGCCAGGTAAGGGAACGGGGGAGGGGACGGGAACGACAACGCCAAGATACTTAACCACCCACATAACCAAGAGGGGTGGAAAGATCCTCCAGGTCCGGAAAGGCACTCTTTTTATCAGATGGAACAAGGGGGTGGCCGGATGGATGGAACTACCCGAAGCGTCGGCTCCGAGTACAACGGCCCCGCATCCCTAGAGTAAACTCCGCGTCCTCGAGTGGTTGTCTAAGGATTCATGGAAAGTGCATTTCTGGGCTCCCTTCTTCCACGGAAGAACTTCCAAGAAGCCACGCCCACATTGCGCTTGCCTTCTGGAATAACGGGCCACCAACCACGGGGGTCTTGATGGGAGGGAACACCTTCGCGTCCCGGCATCGGACCTGAAGGAGCTAAGTTCTCCCCACCGCTCTCGTTTCCGTCTGGTAAAATCCTTGTGTCATCTGAAAAGTTGGCGCAGTCCAAGGGTCCAACCGGAGGACTCACATGGCCAGCACCGCGGCTTCGTCCGCTTCCGTACCCCACAGCAGGCCCACATCTCTGCAGGCTCATCTTATCAGATCATCAGTGAGCCAGGGGGGCAGGGGGCTCGGGGGGACTGCCGTGTGAGCCGTGAAAAGCCGGAGACTCGAGAGGGAGCACCTTCTGATTTCCATGTTTGCTGCATTGTCCCTTCTGCATAGGTTTCAGACTAATTGGCCCTGTCACATTTTATTTTCCCGGAACGGAGAAGGCGAGCAATACCTAAAAAATGGTTTCTCTAGTGTGATACTCCTGTCTTTTTTCCCTCTTCTCGATCGCGCTACCTCCCTGCGGGTTTAGGTAAATGGTCCTCCAGCTCTTTGTTTGGCCAGAGATTTACCAAGTCTTCGTTTTATTCTAGGGATACTTGACCAGGGTTGTATCCCTAACAGTTTACCAATGATCTCTGAACGCTGTGTATTACCCAGGGATGACACGACTACAGGCATAAAACATCGTTCAGTGTGCTTTATTCTTCTACCCTGGGTGGCATAAACGCCCTTCACAAGCTAAACATCGGCAGCCCATCAAAGACTCAGAACCCCGGAAACGCAAACTTGACCTCTTCCGCATGATACCCCCCTGGCGGTGCCCCATGATCCGGCCATCCCCCCAAAAAGCTGGTATGGAGCCCGTACAAGCTAGGATGCGCTTCCAAGGTTTCCTCCTGGGAAATGATATCCTCTAGGTCCTGATTGACGTCGAAGTATTTGCCGCGAAGTGCCTGCTTCCCTACGCCGCTTGCCAGTGCGACACACACCATGCCGTTGAGGTGTGGCGAGTCGTTGTAGTAGATGTCGAGTATATTGTTGTAGCGTGATTGGGCTTGAGGCGGGAGAGTAGAGAAGGCCTCTTCTGAGTATTCTGTGTATGGAGTTAGTCGACTGCTCGGATGTTCGTTTCAGACCGACAACGGACTCTTTATCGTCATGGCACTCTTTATCCCTCCAGGATGTAGCGAATACAAATGGATATCTTCCAGCCCTTCGACATCCATCTCCTTTTGTGTACATGCCGTTAGATTGATCAATGCCGCCTTGCTCGCGCAGTAGCTCGTGCTGTAGGGGATGGCGAGGGTGCCCGCCCGAGACGCGATATTGAGCACACATCCGCTGCGCTGCTCACGGAAGTGCGGGATTACCAGCCGCATGAGGTAGAAAGGCCCATGCAAATTCACGGCGAGGTCATGTATGAATTGGTGGGGGTCTTGATCGTGTAGCTGCATTTTTCTTTTTCGTCAGGGGTTTGTTTTGTGTCAGAGGGAGGGGAGACAACTTACCGGTCCTAGGCCATTAGCGCCGGCGTTGTTGACCAGAATGTCGACTCTCCCATACACTTCCAGGGCCTAGTAATCCAGGTCAGTAACAACGTCCAAACCACATTTTCCCCGTTCCCCATACCCCAGCCAAAGTCAAGACTCCCATCTCCCCACCACGAGAGCCCTATCCACGGCGCACGCATCCATATCAGGATAAAAGAAAAAAGACTCACCCGGTTAACAAGCCTCTCGCACCCCTCCAGCTCCGCAACATTACATTTCACAAACTCAACACCACCAGCCCCATACCGCACACATTTCTCCTTCAGCTCGGCTGGCGGAGGTGTGTTGTAATAGCTCAGCACCAGATTCGCGCCTGTCACAGCAAACGATTCGGCGAGGGCTTGACCAATTGTTCCGGATGAGCCTATTGGAGTTTTGGGTAGCCCGCGGGGGTCAGAATATTAGCAGGCTTGGTCCGTCGATTAGGAGCAGGGGGAAGGGGGTAGGGATGGATATGTAGGTATAGCAAAAAAGGTCAGGAAGGGGCGAGACGTGTGAAACGTACCGGTGATGATGGCGACTTTGCCTTTTTGGGTCGCTCGGAATTTGGACGGTTCGATAAACGGGTAGATATCTGTCCGGAACCGCGGACTGTTTCCGATCTGAGCGCGAGTGGTTGGAGATGGCGGTTGAGGTTCCTTGTTGGCCATCTTGATAGCAAAGGAACGCAATGCTAGGGGAACGGGAAGGAATTGCAGAACTGCTTCCCACTGAAATTATTCCGGCGTCAGTTGTGGACTAAAATCGCGAGATTCACAACGTACGAAGATGGCATTAAGCGTGAAAAGGCACCCTCCCAAGTGTCTGTAATATTTGTTCGGCATGTCTTCCAATCGCGGGGTAGGCACGGGACATACACTGAAGGATCCTCCGCCGGCTTGACAAATATGGCCGAGGATTGTAACACGAGAGCATCCCGGTTACCAGCTGCAAGTTGGGAATAAGGACTTCAGGATTGCTGTACATACCACAACTGGAATGAACGTAATGTAGTGAATCGTCTGCCATGACTAAGGTATGCTAGTAACAGCTGAGAATGACCCTTCTGTTGTGACTGCCTTTTTCGCCCAAACCCCTGAACACTGGATTGGGATGCTGTCTTTCTCACTCTCGATGCCACGTCTTTCCCTTTTTTATGCACCTCCAGAAGTCCAACCCCCGCAATGCTACCGATATTTGTTTGTGCTACAAATGCTGCTAAAACAAATGAGTCCATGTTCATGCATGTCCCCCCCTTTCCCCGTGCGCGCGCCTCCCAATGGATATCGATAACCAAGCCACTGTTCTCCAAAACGCCGTGTTGTTGCAATCCGCCTCACTTAAAAAGAGGCATAACCCACCCAAAAAGAAACTAGCAGGCCAGCTCTGACCCCCTTCCTCCCCTACACACACAACCTTCAACCGCACTGCAAAGCCGCACCACTCTGGTACCTCAAGGGTCCGAGTACCGCAACTTAGACGATTCCTCTCTCTTCAACGTCTTGGATCCATGAGAATGCCCAAACTCCGCCGCCTCGGCATACGGGTCCGTATCACTCGGGCTCTGCAAGCCCTCTGACATCTGATCACACGTATCGCTGCTCATCAACTTTCTCGCTACCGACGATAATGGGCTGTGCCGTAGACGACGAATGGCGGTAGCGAACGCCTCTGCAGAGGACGGGCGGTCGCTGCTGGTGCTCCCATCTCCTCCTTCCACGGCCGTTGCTGTTGTGGCGGAGCTGTCGTTTAATCCTGCCTCAGCGTCACCCTGCGTGAAGCCGGAAACTAGATCAGTAAGTTGGTCACCGGCCTGTAGATCTGTCGGAAGCAAGGGCCCTCGCGGGCCAAACTCGGTGTAAACCTCGGGTTGAGAGACGGGTCTACCACCACGCATAAATCCTTGGCTCTTCGCGTTCCTCTTAAGGCGCGGGGGCCGAAGACCGCCATTTCCGGATCCCGATGCGGAGCTGCTCCCACCACGACCTGCCGTCAGGGATGTCACCGTCGACGCCGCCTTCGCCCGCGAAGGACGGACCCGGAATTCGAGACTATCGTCTTCATCTGACATGTCGTCATCGTTACTAACGTGAAAGAAGGGTTTCTTGTGCCGGGCAGCCACGAGTTGGATACTCGCCCCCGAGCCCCTGCGGCGTCCAAAGGACCGCTCCTCCGACGGTGTGGCCTCGCCGGAGCTGTGCTGTACGCTGAGGAAAGCGCCTGAGGAATCTGCCCTGGGTGAGTCGGGAGCGCCGGGGTGGCGGTAGGTCATGGGCTCCCAAACCCCCATGGCGCGGCGTAGGTTGACTTGACTGCGGCTGAAGACGACACGGGCGCGCAAGTCATGAACAGCCTGGTCCAAGGCGAGTTCGATAGCGAGGCGGTCACGGATCCGACTAAGCTTAGGCCAGGTCGCGCGTTCGCCGACCAGACAATTTCGCAGCATGAAACTGGGAGTGGGGTTCTTGAGCATGAGCGGGATGTCGCTTAGCGCGATTTCGGGCAGGATGTTGATATCACCCGAGTACTTCTGACTCATGACCGATAGCAGCTTTGTGAGGAGGTTTGGGAAGATGCCCAAGTCCGCAAGGTACTGCATGCGGTGGGCGCCCTCCTCCCGCGCGACCGAGGCGGCGTTATAGAGCCATTCGTGGTTATCGGCAATCGATTTCTTCTTTTCGCCGAGTTGCCCCGGCACGACATGCTCGTCCCGAGGGAGGAAAGGAATAACGTGAGGGTTAACTTGCGAAACGATGAAATGGTTGACGTTGAACATTTCGGCAAGACGGGTCATCGGAAGGTCGTTCTCGACAGATCCGTCGATGAATTGTTGCGGTGTAGGAATCCACGGTGCGTGGGCGCCGGTATCCGGGTCCTTCATCAACAAGGGATGGCCCTGGAAAATCATGGGCACCGAGCACGAGGCGGCAACGGCTGACCATATGATAACATTTGGCGCAGTGATGTAGTTGAGTAACCGTGGGACGTCGTAGATGGATGCCGAAGAGACGCATATGTTGCAAATCCGCCGCGTCCGGTTGTACGCCTCCTGAAACGTCACGTCGCCCAACAAAGAGCGCATGACCCGGGTCAAATTCGTGATGTCGGACCAGCTACCAGTAGTAAGCAGGTTGCGCATGTGGTCCATAAGCGACTCCTTCTCCCCCTCAAAGACGCCCAAGTCACCGAAGGGGAACATCCTGATCAAATCGGGAACCTCATCGTCCTTGCGCGTGCAGAGAACGGCGCAAACGATGGACCCGGCTGATGCGCCTGACATGATGCGGGGCAACAGCTGTTGTTCGTACAGCGTCTTGAGCACCCCGATATGCGCCATGCCGAATGTGGCCCCTCCGCTGAGCAGCAAAGCGCTCCGCCCGAAGCTCTGTCTCGCCGCTATCATCCCCTCCAGCAGCTCTCTTGGGTGGAGCTCGGTTTGGACCGCCATGTTTACCGCCGCATCAACGGTTTTGACCGCCGAGTCGACGTAGCACTCAATAAGCGCCTTTGTCCCGAGGTACGAGTTGCGATAGAGTTGGACGTTTCCCATGCCCCCTATGTCACGGGACAACGCAGTGCGGATCAGGTACATCATTGCGCTGATATCGCAATTCTCTCGGGCCGCATCTAACGCTTCCATACTCGCGCGAATCAGGCCCGGGTCGTAGTCGCAGTCATCTACCGTGTCGTGGAGCTTCCAGTCATTGTTGCCTTCGAGTTCGTCAAGCTCACACGCGGCTTCTTCCCAGTCTTGGGCCCTTTGAGCCTGTAGATGTGAACGGTGATATTAATACCCAATCCAAGGCAACAGCGGGGTACAATAGGGCTTACGCTTTGCATGCGGGCAGCGAGGATCTGCTTCCGCTCCTCCTTCCTCCTCTTATTCTCGCGTTCCGACGCTGTGAGGCCATCTCGCCATGTCAGAGCAAGATTTCCTACGCTCCGCGCAAGTCGGACCACGTGAGACTGGCCATGATCCTGGCTCTTCTTCCTCCTCCTCAGTCCTCTGGCCTGGTCCGGACGTGCAGGTGCCTTCGCGCCTGCTTCGGCGGCGGCCGGTGTTTGTACTCCGTGCGGTCTATGCACCAGGAGGTCGGGCATGTCGGCGACCATGGGCAGGCGCGGGAGAGTGGGAGGGATATTGAAACCCTCCTATCCTATCGCAAGTGGGCTGTTGGGAGTTCGACAAGGCGAGGACGGTCTGCATCCGGTTGATCGAGGATTTAAGCGGATTGGAGAAGGCGGGGAGCGCAAATTAGGGCAACGCAAGCCCCGGGTGGGTGTTGAGTGTTCGTCGATATGATGCAGTCGACTGCTGCTGGAAACCGAGGCGTTCTGTCCGTTGGAAGTCGTCCAGCCGCTTACTTTCTCGCTGGCTCAAAACAATGTCGCGTTACTCATTGGGGACGATCAAGGTTGTCGACCGGGGCTCGGGCGAAACGTGGGATAGAGATATAATACTATGTAAAAAGGAGAAGAGAGTCGGTGAGCGAGACAGCGGAGGGCCTCGATCTTCGTTTCCTGCCCGATCCAACGTTCTCGGGATCACGCACCGGTAACAAAGGCCACCTGACGAAATCCGACGCCGTCCCTTTCGCCCAAACGGGGTATTGGAGGGCGTGGATTGGCGGGGCTCCCCACTGAAGAGATCTGAGAAGAGCGCCGGAAGCGACAGCGGGAAATCGTGGGGAAAGTGCGTGGGGAGCCCTGATTGGCTGTTCCATTAAGGCGAGTGGGGGCTCTCGGGGCCAACTGCGTCATGTACTTTGTACCCGTACATCGAGGACGTACATACACATCGGTGGAGCGGGCCGCCACAACAGTGCCCGGGGCCTTATTCATGCCTTCCAATGCATTACACCTACGGGGAGCCCAGATTCTCTTCAAGTCATGACAAAGTGTACAGGTGCTATTGGTGCCCAGTACCGTTGGACACACGTCGTTTGCCATGACAGAAGACATATCATATCGAGGCTTCCATCACCGCGGGCGCCCGCGTCCCGGCTTCGCGACACCCGGACACCGAAACTCCACCGCTCCACTCAGAGGGTTTGAGTTGGGGCTGTCACCGCCAGGTCACGACTCGGGCAGCTCCATGCGATGTCCTAAAACGGGAATATCTCCGTTCTTTCTTCAGGATCAAGATCTCACGCCACGAGCGCCAAACGTGTTGAACGATCCTCTGGAAGCACCGAAGGAGTCTAGAAGTGACTGAAATTCACGTCCGCGACCCTTGAGGTTTCGGTTGTGTGGGGTTGAGTTCTGCTGTGTCACTCAACCTCTTGGTGGTCAGGTAATGTCTACCGGCAGCCCAGAAACCGTGCCCAGGGTCGTACTGCATGGGGAAATGACTGCACTGACATTTTCCGGGACCTTCGCACTCAATGAAGCTCAGGTCCCTAAGGAACGACACATAGTGTTTAGGAATGGTAGGACAGAAAAGTCGTTACGAAGGTATGTAATGTTGGTAGAATTAAAACGATTATATCAAGCCTGAAAGAAAAGAAAAAGGGGAAAAGAAGAAATAACAAACAGCTGAAAAGCCTTGACCTTCAACTTTAGTTATTAGTTAAGGATCGTTGATAACTGAAGCAGCTGATGCATTCAATTCTAAAGCGCACGATTGGCCAGCTGGCAGGTGAGAGGGCGACCCACAGCGCCAGCTGCCCCGCTGGAATGCCGAGAAATCCAGCTGGCACTCGTTGAGATGGATAACAGCTTCCCAAACGTTGAGCCACGAATTTCTTTCAAGGGCATACGCGTCCCTCGTATGCCACTCGGCGCCATCTTGTGGTGACGGCGCCTCCGGCTCGTCGCCCTCTGGGCTGCACTTGCTCCCAGCCAAAAAATCGGGCGTGCGAACATCAATCACGATCTGCGAAGCCAAAAGAAATCATGGAATATCCGGTGCTCCCACGACCGAGCCTGACCTTTACCGTGCCGAGCCTGCACGACGGGCTTCCCATCGACTGTCGCATTTACCACCCTCAATCTCTAGATGCCAACCCCAACTCCCCACCATGGCAAAAACATGCTGCCGTTATAGCGCATCCTTATGCCCCGCTTGGCGGATGCTACGATGACCCTATCGTGGATATCGTTGCGGGGACCCTGTTACGCCTAGGCTTTCTTATCGGGACGTTCAACTTCAGGTAGGTTTTCGGATATCCGAATGCTGCAGGAACCCGCTGATACCAGCTTCGTGCAGAGGTGCCCATGGCTCCGCTGGCCGAACTTCCTGGACGGCCAAAGCGGAACGAGCCGATTACATGTCCATTGTTGGCTTTGTGACTCACTACGCACACTTCCTTGAACCGTTCCGGGACGGTACGCCGGTTGTGGCTGAAAACGCAGACATCGACGGGGCCTGTCATGCAGCAGATACCGCTGCTCAATCCATCACACCTGTCCTGCTGCAAGGAGGGTATTCGTACGGCTCCATGATCACGAGCCAGCTCCCATCCCTCGGGTCGATAGTCGGTCTCTTCAATGCCCCAGAATGTGGGACACCCGCCGCCGAGATCCGTCTGCGAGCACAGCACCTCGCTGAAATGCAGAATACTGTGCTAGCAAGCGCCCGCGAAGCCTCTGTGACGCATCTCGGGCCTCGATCGCCTCGAAAGCACGTCGGTCTACGGGTGGGTGGGGACGAGAGCAGTCGGCGGACGAGCCACGAGTCTCCGCGCTCTCGATCAGCAGATTTCGAGGAAACGATACGGCATGGCGTGGCCGAGCTGATGGCGCGTACCCGCAAGGGACACCGGCGATCACGGAGCGGGAGGATCCATCCGCCGCAGACCCCCAACGGAACCGAAGAGGCCGCACCCAATCACCTACTCCCCGTTGCTAACTTTCTCGCACCCTCCCCGGCCTATCTGCTGGTTTCACCTTTACAAGGCATCATCACGAACCTCGCCTCCATGTCTCTCCCACCACTCCTAAGCGCACCGGGAAAAGCCTGGGCTCGGTTCTCGCTGAGAGGCAGCGAGACGGCGGCTGAGTCGGAAACCCCTGAGACGGACGGCGCCATTCTCCATACAACCCCAACCGAAGCGGAAGACAAGCTCGTGCATCACACCACTCTCGCCATCTACGGCGATCGGGACGGATTTGTGCCTGTGCGGAAGCTTCGAGAGTGGGCCTCCCGGCTGGAAAATGTGGACGGTTCCAAGTTTCGGGCCCATGAGGTGTCGAGTGCCACCCATTTTTGGGCGCCCAACAATGTTGCCCTCACGTTACGGAATGCCGTCAGCACGTTTGGTGCGTCACTCCTTGAGTCTTAATTACCGAGGCGACATGATGTAAAATGTTCTTAGGAAAGCGCTTGAATGGATTCCCAGCAGTGTTTTATTGTAAGGCTTTAGCGGTAGAAGCTAGTTATTATAGACAAACAAGTGCGGCCTCCAAAACAATGGCGGGTTCTTAAAATCGTCTTCGAACATTAGCATCGTAACCTTCACCTGCTACTTTTCAAAGATCACCGGGGCACCCACGAAACAATCCCACATCATGAACACACATCCCCGACCCAACGCCCAATACCACTCAAACACGCGCACTTCATATCACCCCCTCAAATAACCCTTCAACGACTCCCCCCACTTAACACCCCCCTTATACACCCACATCCCCGGCGCATTCCCCTTCTGCAGCCCCTCAATGGCATCCGCGAGCTGCGGGCCGAGTCCTTCCTCCCGGATCTCAGAGAGCGGGTACATGTATGTCTTGAAACTGAAGAGGATGGCGCGGGTTTGAGGGAGGCGGGTGAGGGTTTGTCGTTCGACGCGGAATATGGCTTGTTGGGGGTCGGGTTGGGGGGTGGCGTTGTTTTGGTGGTGGGGTTGGTGGTTATCTTGGTTTTGGTCTTGGTCTGTGGGTTGGTGTTGGTTGCTTGGGTGGGTGTAGATGTGATTGCCGCTGGAACTGGGGGCGTAGAGGTTGGGGTGGGTTTGGATGGACCACTGTGGTTGAGATAATGTTAGGGGATATGACCGGGTATGATTAGGTATAGTGTGAGGTTGAAAGTAAGTTTGAGGCAGGGTAACCTACATTCACCCGCTTCACGCTTCTCCCAATCTCAAGTCGAGCAAAGTACCGCTCCATGCTGGCTCCAATCTTCTCGTATCCAGGAACCGGTCCATGGATCTCGGCCAACCTCATGCCCAGCTTCTCAGACGGGTCGAATCCAGCAGGGTGGCAGCATACAAAGGCCACAGACCGGTGTTCTTGTTTGTTTGGAGAGTTGCCTTCCCCGCTTTGGACTTGGTCTCGTAACAGGAGAAACATGTCTTCCTCAACCGTCTCACCGAGAATTCTGAGCATTTCTGACGGGTTGAATCGTGGAGGCGAGAGAGGAAACGTCCTGTCGGTGACTTTATTGTGAAAGACAGTGACAATTGTTCGGGGGGGTTGAAGCTCGGGGCCTGGGACCCCCTCTTGCTTGATGGTAAACATACTTGGGTACCGTGTCGGGAGGTATGTGCCGAGAAGGTATGTGTAAAGCTCTTGGACTGCTGCGGCCCCAGAGGGGGTAGCACCATGGAGCAATGATCCGTGTTTGTCAATGAGTTGGCGGCGGCCGGTCACTCGGTCGAGGTAGTTGCAGTCCATGACGATAAGGTCGGAGGGGGTGCTATTTTGGATGGCTAACGGCAATTCGTTAGTAAAAGTAATTACCCCTGAATTATAGGCTTGCATTGGTAAGGAAATTATCAGTCAATGATGTGGTAATATGTACCCATTGTGACATTGAATATCGGCTTGAACGGTCTCAGTTTCAATGGCGGAGTAGCTCTCCAGTCGAAGCCGTCAAGAGGCTCAATACCTGAACCCCATTTTGGGGGATTTCCATCTTCATTCTCCTTATCGTCCCCAACGGAAGTTGATTTTTCGGAACTATCAATATGGGAATTCGGGAACTGGTATCGATGGCGAGACCAAGGACGATGACGGGTAATGACTACAACAGCAATTGAAAGAGTGAAGATGAATACGAGAGTAGAAACTGGGAGCATGGCGAGAAAAGCAAACCGTTCTTGTTTTGGGGTTGAATCACGAAATCATACAAAATAGAAGTTAAGTTGGAATTTCGAAGAATTATTCACGGCCCAGTATCTTGGTGTAGAACTGCAGAAACCCGACATCAACCTTTATCCGTTTCGGCGGGTAGTGTCCAGCGATTTCGGGTCACCCGCCACGTCTTCCCCCAATGTCGTCCACTTGGAGTCTGAGTCGCCCTGATACGGCATCCGAGACCGCCAACAGGTAACTTTCATGCGGGGGCAAAGGCCGGGTCGAGGCGTGCTGCGGGAATCGTCTCCAGAATGCTCGGGCCGCCCAATCGCAGCCAACCCGGCACTGCCCCGCCCGGAGCTGACGACTACCCGCTCGTCACGCGCGCTCCCAAGGCCCCCAATGGTCAACACATCATCACTTGAATTTTAAACGGGACAAGACATAATAGCTTTGGAGCTTCTTTCTGGATCAAATTGGACCATCCCACTTGCAGACATCGCCAATCCCATTGATTACAGGGGACAGAAACTTCCAGCTTGAAGATATAATCAACAAGACAACGAACAAGACCAACTCTCGATCTCAAAAAAAAGCTTAATCAGACCACCTGCAACCCCCCACTCAAAATGACGAACCTCACCCGAGTCACCCTCCAAAACAACGACCCCGACGCCGACGACGACGCCCTCTTCACCACCTCCACCAACCCCAGCACCGTCTCCCGCTTCACCGAACAAGACGACACCAACCCTTGGAATCCCAACAACAACAACAACCTCACCAACCTAGAACCCATCCCCTCCTACGAAGAATCCATCGCCGCCCCCCGTCCCAACGAGCTCCAAATCCTCGGCGCCACCTTCGGCGGCGTCGTCGTAACCCCGGACATCCAAAAACTCGTCGGCGACAGCAACTCGCTAACCCTCAACCTGCGCTCTCTCAACGTCGCGCTGCGACCCGATCCAGCACCGGGCAAAGTGAAAGTCCTCACCATTCTGTACCGGTTTGACGACGACCCGGAGGATGTCACGAGGTTGGTGTATGCGTCGGAGGATGCCAGTCCGGGGAAGGTGGTGTTGAGTCGGCAGGAGGCGGCGTTTGCTTCGCAGCGGCAGCGGTTGGGGGAGGGTGCAGGCCAGCAAGGGGATCGGTTTTTTCATGGGGTGTTGGAGCGGCCGTGGCGGGCGGGGGCGAATGGGCAGGTGGATATTTTGGCGGTGGTGTTTGGGCCGAAGCGGGTTGAGGCGCCGGCGGTGTTGTCGGTGTTGTCGAATCACTTTGAGGGGCGTTGGGGTCAGGTTAGGATGACGAATGATTTCTTTGGGAAGGATCCGTGGCCGTATAAGAGGAAGTCATGGACGGTGTATTTCCGGTTTGTGGGCTCCAAGAGGGTCCAGGTCGTGACGGGATGGGAGGACGGTGCTCTGGAGATTCCGTGGAATCGGCATTACTAGGTATTTATCAAGGGGGGGAGGTTATGCAATCGACGGGCTTGGTCGACTCAGCTCTCTAACGGTGTAATAGTGTTGTTCACCTGCTTGAAGTCTCTAGGATATCGAAATAATTCCAACACCATACCATACAAGCAAGCAGCCGTAAGGCTCTAAACAACCGTGACGAGCTTGGAAATGCTGGTATTAGATCCCTCTAGTAGCATCCCTTAATCAGTTAAAGAACACGGATATCGGAAACCACGAAGGCATCACTTCAAGATGAACAATAACGCAGAGCAGAACGGCAAATACCGCCGTTGAAGACTGGTATAAATATTCCCAAGCGCACACCTGGGGCCCGTAGGCGTGAAGAATAATAAGAACGCGCCAACTACCGCCACAACCCAACCATCAACCCATCGCCGTAAAAAGCAATTAATCTACGGCCCAACAATACTACCGACCGACCAACCCGCCTCCACGCTACTAAATTCATTCATATCCGTCGTTTATGGATTCATACCACCACACACACCACAAATCAGACCGTCAAAGAAAACTCAGCCGCGGGAAGGCACGCGCTCAGCTCTTTAAGCGGACTCCTCCTTCTTGGTCTCAGCCAAAGGTGTAGCAGGCCCATCCGCCGCACCCTCCCTGGTCGCCTTCTTCTCATTATCGAAGTGGTACAGTGGCTCCAACTTCGCACTGCGCTGGAACAGGACCCAGCGCTTGAAGAACCACGGCAGCGTCTTGGTCACCTGGTAGTGACCGAACTTGCTCGTCGGCACGGCAAACACGTAATCCAACTCCTCGAGCGTGCGCTGTTTCGTCTCGGGGACCCAGAAGAAGATCATGACAAAGGCCACCAGGTTGAACCCGGCATAGCAGCCAAAGGCGCCGAGGACGGTAGCCTGCTTGAGCAGGAAGGGGAAAGTGATGTTCAGAACCGCGGCCCAGAAGAGACAGGTGGCGACGGCAAAACCCATGCCGACTTCACGATGAGACAGCGGGAACACTTCGGCGCTGTAGGTGAACGGCACCGGCCCCTCACCGGGTGAGTAGAACATGGCGAACAGGTAGACGAAGAAGGCGACCAACGCAGTGCGCGTAGTGCCCTGATCAAGGAGGGTGCACAGACCGGCAGCAAGGAGGGTCCAGACCATCTGGGGGAAGGTAAACAGAATCAGAGAGCGGCGGCCGAAGGTATCGATGGTCCAGAAGGCAGGGAAGGCGAAGAGCCAGTTGATGAGACCGAAGCCGAAGGAGGCAAGTAGGGCCTGGAAGTCGTCGGAACCGTTGTCCTTGAAGATGGAAGTCGAGTAGAAAGCGATGATGTTGATGCCGCACATCTGCTGGGCAATCATGACGGTGAAGGCCGCGAGCGTAGCACGGCGCACACGCGGGATCGTGATGAGCTCGACGAAGCGCTTGGCATAGTTGGTGTTCTGGAGCAGCTGGATCTCGAGCTCCAGCTGGGAGTGGATGTAGAAGATGTCGCGGGCAACCTGGAGCGGGTGGTTGCGCAGCTTAATCATCGACTTCCAGGCGTCGACATACCGGTCCTTCTTCATGTACCAGCGGGGCGACTCGGGGCATACGTAGATCAGGAGGAGCAGGGGAATGGCGGGGATGAACGGCGCGCCTGTTGAGGAAAGTGGTTAACAATCGATCCAGTGTTTGAATACGAATCCTTCGGGGGGGCGAAATCCATTCCAAGGATTTCAATTGAAGGGGGCGCACTTACCGATCATCAGCCTCCAGTTGATATCACCGGTGTAGAAGACAGCGAGGTTGAAGGCGGTGCCGAGGAAAATACCGAACGCAGTCCACATTTCTAGCACGTCTCGTTAGCTTTGCCTTCCTTTGATCCATACCGTATGACTTAAGAGCCGGCAATGACAAAGAACTTACGCCAGGACATGACAAGCGCGCCACGGATAGCAGCAGGCGAGTTCTCAGCCGCGTAAATGGGCACAGTTGATGCTTTCACACCCATGCCAATACCCATGAGAAGGCGGCAAGCAAGCTGCTCAGGCCACGCATGGCAAAAAGCAGAACCGATGACGGGCCAGACGCAGAAGTGAGCCGAGAGGAAAATGACGCCGCGGCGACCAAACCAGTTGTTGATAGGATCCGAGAGCCAGCACCCGATGAAGGCACTGCCAATGTAGGGGCCGGCGTTGAGCAGACCGACCAGAAGAGTATCGCGCGTGCTGTCGCTACCGATGCCGTAGACCTTGGGGAAGAAGATGTTGGCGCCGTTGATGCCCGTTTGATCCCAGCCTTGGACAGCGGCACCGATGGAGCAGGTGATGATGGTGAGGTAAAGACGCCCCGGGAGCCGCCACTTGTGGTTGGCCTCCTTGTGCAGGGCGGCCTTCTCTTCCTCGTCGAGAGCCTCCTCGCCTCCGATGTTTTCGTAGTTCTCCGGGTCCTGCGCGACTAGGGCGCCCTTGCGCAGCAAGCCGATGTGCTCGGTCAGGCCCTTTTCCTGAGCAAAGACCTCAACGCGGCTCATAAGCTCCGCGTGGGAAAGGCCCTCGAGGGGATTCCTGATCCTAGAGTTTGGGAAAAACGAGCGTGTGAGTGTTGATTCCCAGCTGGCTGCCTTCGATGTGCTTCCTAACTTACCTAGCTTGAAGGTTTTGGTTCAGGTCAACATGTTCTGTGTGTGAGACACCCTTCTCCAGAGGGGCGCCAGCAACACCCTTTGACTCGGCGCTATTCAGACAAAGGCGAAGTCAGCTCCGGTTTTTGGTCAGGTAATTCCACGTTTAAACCAAACTTGATCTCACATTTGATCGCTGTCTGCTCGGATGTCCGAGCTCTTGCGGTCCGCCATGGTAGCGATGAGTTACGGACAACGCGTGCACCAAGGGCAGTGGTAGTGGTGGTCTCCTTTCCTAGACTCTCACACAAAGCTCACGCAGGCCAATTACCTGGAGTAGAGCAGGTTCGTCCGAGGAAGAGAAGGAAGGGGGAACCTAGAAGCGTGTCGAAAACCGGGAGCGGTATTGGTCTAATAAATCAATTGCTTTTCGGCACCCAGACCGCATCCCGCAGACTACGGGCGGGCGCGTGCTACCCAAACATCCACCCACCAAAGCATGTGGCCGGCCGGCCGTCTGTCCAGCTCACGCCGCCGTCTCGTCGCATCAAGCTTGTCAACATGGGCAGCATGTTCTGCTGTGGCCTGCAATGGCACGAATTGGTTGCATGGGTGAGCACGACCCCTGCAATCCAACTGCAAGGCTGCTCCACCAGCGCCCCTCAAGAGGGCAGGAGACGGAAGCGATCAACCATCGCCAAGCTGGAACGTACCAACGAGATGCAATTCGGGGTCCTGGGGTCCGGGGGTGGCCGGGGGAAGAACCAAGCACAAATCAAGGCATCCACCGGGGCATACCCGAGCGAGAGAGCCTGGGTGACCAAGGTGACAAAGTGAGCCGAAGCCAGGGATCTGTAAAGTTCTGTGCCATGCACCAGCCAAGCCAGCGCGCAAAGTTTCTCGCATCAAACGATCGCGCCAGGAGCGAGCAGGCTCGCTCGTAGGCTCGCCCAGTGAGCCATATCAGGAGGCGCACAGTGACGATCCTTCAGCCGTCCCTTGCGAAGCAGGAATGTGTTTCTCTGTGTGTGTGCCTGTCTTGCCTGTGTGGACAGAATCGGATTGGGTTTTCAAACTGTGTGGGCGCGGGCGGGCCACGAGGGCCACGGGCCTCCTGTGCTGCAACTTTGGTGCTGGCTTGCACAGAAAACCGGTCGTTCCCGCTGTTCTGTGGAGGAATCCGAATCTGTCGTGCCTGTCAAAACCCAAGGACATGGTCCGGTTCCCGTCGATCGTGGTTCTGTTTCACATGGGGTTTATTTTTGACATCGCAAGACGCTCTTGTCCTCTCCTTTCTCTCCCCATCCGGCGTCCGGTCAACACCTTCAACGGCCACTAGTTAAATCTTTGTCGCGTGCCGACCGGAAATACCGACCTTCGCCCATGGGGCAAAACGCCGTGCCCGCCCCCGGCACGGCAGCCGTTGCCGCGTCAGCCTTGGCACTCGGTGCCGAGTGCTTGGCTGACGTCGGCTTCGAATGATTTGTTATTCGATGTGCTGGTGTTTGACTAGGCCAAGTTGTGTGGATATCGGTCCGATCAAAACGACGCCAGTGCCGAAGGCGTTTGAGAAGGTTTAGCTCGTAATCCGTATTGGGTCGCCGGTTTGCGAAGAGCGTCTCTTTCACAAGAATAGTACAGTACATGCGAGAAGTAAAGTTTTTACCGCTTGCCTGCTCGTCCTCGTGGCAAGTGGGACAACTGGTGACGAAAACAGAAAACGGATGAAAATCCATGCCTCCTTTCTGTGAAGTGGAAGAAGTTGGCAGTGGTCCTGCAAATGGCCTGCCCACGGGCGGGAAGGAAGCACTGGATGCATCCTTCGGCACTGTGCAAAGACAGTGTGCAGGGGATGTTCTCCACACGAATTCCAAAACCCCAGCCCAACCCCAACTTCACCCCAGCTCCTTCCCCGCACTTGAATCCTGCTTCAAAATTACCTTTCCTCCACACGTTAATCCAGATTCCAACCAACTTCGGTGGAGGTTGTTCCATCCTCGGTGAAGAAAAACGATCTTGCGAATGAAGAATGTGGGGAGGAAAGGAATTATGGCTATGTATGGTTACACATCCGACCAAATCCATGTTTTCCCGCAGTCTCATCCCTCGCGGGGTCCTTGGGTCCCAACTCTTCTCTTCTCGGAGCCTCCGCACGAAAAGGTAACATTACCTCGAATTGTCTGCTTGTCACAATCAAGGTTGGGGTTCAGTGAGCCGCTGGACATGGGGTCGAAGGATCAACCCCGCAAGCTCTGAAAGGATTGCCGATGCGACGACGCACCACATGTTGTGTTCTCGCCGCAACTATCGTTTCTGTGCGTTTTCGCCGTGAGATCGATCCTTCGGTTTGCATGCGAACGGTCCCGGGCGCTTGTGTTACATTTGGCGCCGGTGACCTGTTCTTCACCGCCTCGAGAGAGCGGGCGACAATGAATCTAGATTCTCATGACACCTTCACGATGAATAAAAATGTCAGTCAACAAATGTCGTGGAGCGCTCAGCGCCGGGACCGACACATGGCGGCTCCTCCACCCCGCATCCTTGGCAACATCGGTCCTTACCCCCTGAATTACTTGCAGGAGGAAGAAGCACGGGATCACAAATCTTGACAAGCCAAGGTCACAGACATGAGTCTCCTGGCGTGCCTGGGCGAGGCTCGAACACTCAAAACTCCGCACCCCTCGTCCAAGATGGCCGGTACTCCACCGAGAACCCACTTCACCCAAAGTCGTGACAACCCGTCGTGCCCGTTCCCGCATTCGCAGCATTGCTCAAACATCACTCTCCTACATAAGTACACTAGGCCTAACAGTCAAGGCCGAGACAGTCTTGGCGGGACTTACCACTGGCAAGCACCGAGCAGGACCTGCAAAGTCGAAATCCAGGAAGAGATCCAGGTCCCAACCAGAAGTCTGCTGGGGTTCCTGGTTTGGCGCATGGACATCACCTACCTACCCACCATTGTCGCGATACAAGGTTCTGGTGTTCATTTCGTGAACTCGATCGAGTCAGTCGTTACACAGGGGTACCGGCTTCTGGAACATATCGGACAAACTTGCCCGTTGCGTCAAAGGTAGGTCGAGGACTTCGTTCCTCTGCCTCGAATTTGGGTGGACGAGATCTTGAGAATATGCAAAAGCAATAATCTGACACGCCTGATCACTGGCGGTTTCGCTCCATGTAATTACACTACACGTGTAGTGTAAGTAAGCCGGACGCTTGTAAGGGTCTGTTCCCCCTTGTTATTAATAGTATGAACACTACATATCCGTATGTGGCAGCCTTCCGGTAATAAGTTGATGAACCGTACCCCGGAATTTGGAATATGTACTGTGTACTAGTCTCCCGACCTTGAGGCGCACCCAATAGACGCTTGTCTACTACATCGGTACTGGAGGAATCAAGGGACTACGTGGGCAGTTCCCCCCCTTATCCCCGTACGACCGAGCAAGCACCAACTTCCCGGCCGCCGTCGACAACTCGATCTGCGTAAAAGAACCAGAATCTCGAATCCACTTAACAGACAACCCCCTTGGCCCTCCCTGTTCCCTTCACCACCGCCCTCATCGCCATCAATCTCTCCAGCTCAATACCTCACACCTTCCTCCTCCGCAAACCGACTCAACACCACCTCCACCTCCCTTTCCCCCACCGGCCCCTCGTCATAACCCTGTTCCACCCTGATCCCCAACGCTTTCCGCACATACTTCTCAGCCTCCGCCTTCTCTCCAAGCACGTAATACACCCTCGCCAAATTCTCATACTGCTCCGAGCCCAGCCCAAACAACAAGTCCTCGCGCGGCAGCCGTGCCAAGATCTGCCGCGTGAGACGCAGCGCTTCATATGGGCGGCCGGCTTGAAAGGCGGACCGGGCTGCGCCGTTGAGTTCTTGTAATTCGCGTCGGCGGGCGTCAGAGGCGGCGATCTCATCTGTGGGGGCTGTGCAGAGGGAACAGGTGCAGGTGAACCCCCAGGGACGGAGTTTCTGGGCGCGTTCGACGCTGGTAAGGCCGAGTGGGATGTCTGGGCAGAATTAGTATGGCATTCATACGGGGAAGGAGAAGGGTGAGGGATTACAGCTATGAGTGATCTCCTCGCCCTCGGCGATGTCGCGAAGGGCGCCAATGCTTAATTGGAGGGTTTCATGTCTAAAGCGAGTATAGGCACTGATAGGGTTAATTAGTTCTGGAGGGGCGAAGACGCCACACCTATGATTATGAATGTATCAAGACTTACTTTGGGTTACAACCGTGGTTGATTCTCTGTCATGGCCGAGACGTCAGTCAGCCTGGGATACGCCCCCGAAAACCATGGTTTGGGCAAAAACACGACACGACAACTCACCGAAACCAAGGGATACAGCGCAATATGCGGCACATCCCCAAGCGGTGTATTAAACGCGTTCGTCCGCAAAATATTCTCCACCTTATCCCGCGCATACCCATTGCTCTGCTCCAGCGCCAGCACGCTGTCCGGATCCGCCAGCTGGTCCACGGCTGCATGCAAGAGCCGGTACCCCAGGAACGCCGAGACCTCCGTCGTGAACATGATATCCACGAGCACCGTGGCGTAGTCCAACATAACCTCCTCGTACTGCTTGATCTGCCGGGTTGCGACCACACCTATCCCCCTGCCTGGAATATCGACGAGTTTGTATGGCGCCGCCGCCGTTCCCTGAGTGTTGTTGTCGGCCGGCCAGGTCATGTTCAAGGGGTAGTTTAGGAATGACGCGCTGTCCGCCGCCGTCTCGGGCCTGGTGACGATGCTCCATCCGCGAGGTCCATGTTGGGAGTTTGTGTAGGCGCAGTACTTCTTCGTCGCACCCTTTGAAAACTCACACTTCGGCTGGTGTGTCCAGAGAGAGGTGCTTGCTACTGGCCCGTTTCCGACTCTGTCATCCACTGGCAATGGGCAGGATACGTCGAGCGTAGGTGGTTCCAAGGGAAATTGGAGCGAGGCAGAGTATTGGGTTAGCGACCCGTGGCCGAGAGTCGCCTGGATAAGTGAGGGGAGCAGAGCTGCTATCAACCCAAGGGAGTGTCGTTGTTTGGCCCGTTGAACGCTCATGATGGCTGGTTCTTTTGATTTTTCTTTCCAATTCTCACCAACACAAAATCATTCAGAGCGCACTCAATCCCAAAAGCCAATCGTTAAACAATGTCCCGTTTACGGAATCCGAGAGATCTGTCCCCCGATCATCCTTCAACAAGCCGGTTCCGTCTCGGCTGCCTGACGCCGAGACGGGTGTTAAACACCCTTGCGATGGCCCTTGTTGTTTACCTACCTAACATATAAGTATATCCAAGAAAAAACCCACAGATCAGCGCCCGTGGAAAGCATCATAGCTTTAGCACGCCATTCTTCGATTTCTTCCAAACACGACGGCGCATTCCACGCCTGGAAGAACTTGGCGGAGGTCAAAGGTGAACACGCTTAGCCAGGGACGACGACCCGCTGCTCAGGACTTCGGCGGGGGCCCGACAAACCACAAGACAGTGTTGTGAACGGGTAAAACTGTACCAAGACGGGTTCCCTTACAAAACTGCGATTTACGGACTTTCAAACCCTGTCAAACCACGCACAGTACCCTCCGAGATGCGGGAACGGACAGCGATCCTTGCTTGCTCTGTCGGATGCGGAAGATGTGACGGAAAGATACAAGATCGACAATGTCTATCAAAACGGGGCATTAACTCGGGTGATTGGGTCTCTTTTGCTCATTGAATTCATTGAATGACAACGGATATAAAACCTGAGAGCTTGCGAGGAACCGCCGCAGATAAATCATATCCGATCATATCAAACAAGGGGAAGATTTTGATTCTCTACACTTTACTCGCGGCCCGAAACCAGTAAGCGTGCAAGCAGACAGAAAGAGCTTGCACATCAAGTGACGTAGGTAAGTAATAATAGGGGATTAGGGGATTCATCTCCAGCCCTCGGGCATAAACTGCTTTCAAAGTTACTTGTATTCCCACACCGTTGGTGTCGCAACACCAGGGCCAAGCCGCCCCATCCTCGTAGCATGGAATCAGGGGACTTGCCTCATCTACCTCGAGAGGAAGACGATAGCAGCCTTGTCATGGCCTCTCACCTCACCATCCCTCAGCTTGCCCTATCCTCACCGTACGAAGACGACAGAAGTAATTACTGGACAAGCATGCACACCACCCCAAACACCCTCTTCAGCAACTCCCGCAATAGGTAGCCTTCCAACACACACCAGCCGCCGAAAACCGCCAATACCCACACTCCACCATCAGCCCAGTCCCCAATGCAGAAAGTGAAACAAACCGGGACCAACTCAAGACTGCCCCGTTACCCATCGCTCTAATAGAAGCAAAAATCACCGAAATGAAAACAGCCAAGAAGAAAACAACGCCCCGCGTCTTTCCGTCTCTGTGTATGTTCATCGCATGCACCCAACCAAAAAATATCAACCCCGCCCGAAGCAACCCACACCTCCCCTCATCATCTACTGGCCGACACAGTCAGTCAGAACGCCGGTTATCCATCCAAGTGGGCAGCAGCCCCGAATTATAATGACTACCTCCCGGACACGAGCGGATAACTCCAGCCAAGTGGTTGGTTGTACACGCGGATATTACTCCGTACTTGGACGTGACCGCTGCGCAAGAACCTCACGTGCGTAAAACTCGACAAGCATCGTGGCATATGCCTCGAGGTCCTCGACTGGTACGGCAAGACGAAAATCGTTGAGCAGGAGGAACTGCAGCTCAAGGTGGTTTAACTCGGGTAGGGGGAGGCCGCCGACCTGTGGTGGAATGTCAGCATTTGACGAAATCGAAATGGTATCATGTACAGAGAAGACGAAGGACATACCTTGGCATACCGCGAGTTGGTATAAAACACGTCCGAAAAGAACTTGCTGGCGCAAGTCACACCAGCAATGATTAAGCGATGGATATTAAAGCTGTCGACCACAAAATATGTCGCTTGTTGCTGCGCAGATACCCCTGGGGCGTTGGGAGCACTGGGGTGTGAGCTGCGTCCCCCGCCGCTGCTCCGTGTACTTGCCCCCGTTTGTTTCTCTGGGGCCCGGGCGGCACTAGTGGCGTTATCTTCCCCGTCGGTCGAGTCGGCTAATTCAGAGTCCGTCTCGGTCGCGTCACTGGAGCCACGGTCGTCTTCCTCGCCCTCGTCGTCATGATCCCGCATGACTATGTCCTTGTCGACGGAGGCCCCAGGAGCCACAGTTTTCGGTTGCTGGAAGCGACGGGCTTCTTCACTCTTCATAACCAGATCGTTGACACGTTCGGTCATGCGGTCGAAATACACCAGCAAACTTAAGAAAACTTCGTACGTGGTGGGGCAGTACTTGTGAATCCGGCTCAGGTAGCTGAGGATAGTGATGGCAGGCACGTTCTTGCCATGGAAGGCTAAAACACTGCTGCTAAGTGGGCTCATTCCAGTCTCACCGGATCCTTCTTCGCCCCGTGCTTGTGCTTGAGCCTGTCGCAAGTGGTGCGCGTTGCGGTTGAGGGCGTCATGCTGAAGATCATTCGTCGCCGTAATCTTGGTGAGCAAGGCTGCTACCATCTCAATAATATCACCAATAGGCATGCCGCTAATTTCATATTTCATTTGTTGTAGCGGAGGGTCGTTCACAGTACCAGGCCCGGTGCCGGTAAGTAAATCAGCCTTTGCCAGGCTCTGGATGTGGGCGAGGTCGCGCACTCGGATCGTGGTTTGGGTTTGGATAGGGGACTCCGGTGGATCATCAAGATGAGCGGGGATGGATGGGTTGGTTGTCTCGAGGGGCGTCGAGTTCCATTGTGGACCGTTATCAGACCCTGGTGAGGGCATTGACCTCGACGACGGGGGTATCACTGTCGTGGCGGTGCTGGTGCTAGCTGAAGAAGCGTCCGAGTCGAACGAAGAAAAAGAGCCCGCAGTGGATTCTTGAGAGACATCTCCAGGTACTTCGAATCGTGGTTGCGTGCCGCCTGATGACGGTTGCGATGAGGAAGATGAAGGTGGCGGCGACGGTAACCTCGTTGTTCTCTCGCCGGCTGAGGCAAGGGCGTGGTTTGGTGGCTGTATCGTGGTACTCCTGTCCTGTGACTGGTGCTGTGTACTGCTACTAAACGATGTTGATGGTCTGCGGGGGCTCGCTGTCGGGCGCGGCGTGTGGTGCGACTGCGTGTCTCGGTCGCGGGATCGGCTGGCTGACCGGGCTTGGTAATGGATGTCGTGGGAGTGGCTGCCGATCATGCCATGGAAGCGCGATGGGGAATCAGCAAAAACGTCTCCGATAATGGCAGCCATGCTGACACCGCCGTCGAGTTGTGGGATTTGGTAAGGAGGATATCGTGGGTGCCGGAGCAGCAACGATAGTGGTTTACACGTTATCGCGCGGCGGGCAGGTGGCGGCCGCTGCGGGACCTTGTCACTAATCAGCGGGCGGAGAGTGGCTGTGTCGCAGATAGCGGAGAATTAGCACGGTTTTCCTTGGAGGGCCGAAATTTTGGGTCCACGCGAGAATGGGCCGGAACTGCCCCAACCCTGCACTCGGGCAACGCCGCAACAGAAAGAGACCTGGACACAACAACCGCACTCGCGAAGGGGTATGAACCGTAATGAACGTGTGTTCCTGGGAGGGCTCGTATCTGAAACGCGGGGGGTAAAGAAGGAAGGAAAGAGGATAAGCGTTTGTTTGCCCAGGTGGAAGGTGCTGAACAAGTGCCGGGCAGGTGCTGGGTTTCCAGCCTTGCTGAGGAAAGAGCGATAATTATTCGATGGGCTGCACGGCCGAGGGCAAGTGCACGGCCAGCCACTTCCGTCAACCAAAAGATCAAGGAGCACGTTGGCGTCACTATTAGCCCAAAAGCAAGTAACCGGCACACCACCCGAGACAACAACGTTGCCGTGCGTGGCGGACGCGGCGCAGAGGAATGTATGCGCAAGGGGCCGGTTGGTGATGCCCGTGTCCTTTTCACCGGAGCCGTTGTATGTTAGGTCTTGACTCGGCCGGTTGCGGTTGCCGTGGCCGTTGCTGTGGTGCACCACACGACCACAGCAACTTAGTCGTTGGTAGTTGTCCAACGATCGCAAACAGAAGAAAAGCCCAAGCCCACCATAATCCGGAGCATGGGATCATCGCGGGTCAAACAAACGAAAGGCCGATGCGGCTGCCACCTAGGCAGGGAGAGAATGGGATAAAACACGACGGTGAAGATAAGCTTATGCCACGTACCTCGGGATATAAATGCGGCTCAGGCTTGAGGCTAGGATAGGGACCAGCTTGGACGGCAATATGCGTTGCAGGATAAGATAGAGGTGATGTTGTTGTTCGATACGAGCCCGATGATAGTACAATGGTCTGGATAGTCCACGTTCCAGCTAAACCTGAAACACAGGGCCAGCGAGTGACGCGCAGTCGAGGGGCGAAAGACCAGACCAAGGTCTAGGAACAAGAAGCTGGACGAAACCGCCGCACTCGGTGGCGAGGAAGGATCTGGCTCCCGTCAGTTGGATAGACAGAGGTGGCTGATGTAGACAATCGCACAGCAAAGGGTGTATAGTCAAGAGGCGGCGGTCGTGGGGCTGGGTGGGGGCCGGTTGGCCGGACTCCAGTTGTTGGTGAGGAAGAGAGATTTCCGTGATCCGGTCCAACCCAGGCCGATGCGAGCAAGATCTAGAAGGAAAAGAAGAGAAAGAAGGGGAAAAGGAAGAAAGGAGAAAAAAAGAGAAATCCCAACACGTCGTTCAGCTGGGCGAGAAGAAATACTATTAGGTACCTGCGATTTACACCCATGAATCGGGCCCCTCTTCCAACCGTCAGAGCTGTCTTGCGAACTGCACGAATGACGACGGCCCTGGTTGCTCAGTGTTCCAGTCCCGCCTGGTGTTTGGGCAATTCGAACAGGGGGTGGCTCAAACGCAATTCGTTGGCCCCTGTTCCTCCGCTGGGCTGCCAGGCCCAGGCCTTGCCGCGCTCTCTGCTGACCCAAGGTGGGAAATGGAACGAGCCGCCGCAGTCGCCGTGAGCGGCCCGGGGCGCTGGAAGTGCCTTATCAAACGCTTCGAGTTGTTCATGCGCTGTGGTCTCAACCTCCTTAATAGGGGGGCAACCACCATACCTATACCTACAACCAAGCACATGGTCCTTTAAGAGCGAGCTGAGATATGAAAAATGCCGCTGCCACTACTCAACACCCCGGCCCGCGAGACACTATTGACTGCCCAGCAATTTAACAGAAAGTGGAGCGTTGGTCGAAGAACGGATGGAACAACCGTTGGTTCCCGACGGAACATTGGTAGGTTTGTTGTATTTATTTGAATGATGTTAACAGCTTTGAACCTCCTCGAAGAACGCAAGTGTACTACAGCCCGAATGAACGAGAAGAAGCTCTCAACAGTCAGTTAACAGACCCTCACAACCTTCACAGCAACATGGGATGTTGCAAGCATCGAGTGCGGCAAATAACGCCTTCAGGGTCAGGGACTCTCATGTCCCCGCTGGATGTTAAAGAGTTCCTCTCCCATCTGGGCAGAAACATACTGCCGGCAAGCTAGAAAGGAACAACACCATCACCAAGCAGGCCGCATGCAAGGCCCGACCCCTCGTGCCATGCAAAAGCCTCGCAATGACCCGGTTCCGTGCAGCGTACGACCCGCACGCGGACTTGCTCGACTTTCCTGCGACTGGTTGGCTAGTTTTCTCTCTCTTGGGCAAACGAGAAACCCAAGACGACGAAGTAAAAAGAAAGAGAGTCAGCAACCGCTGACGGTTTAGGCCCAAAAGTGCGTCGAATACTTTCGGCCAGCTCGGCGGCAGGAACCCTTTTTGAGAGCAGCCAATCTGATGGCGTTCACTGAGCACGGGGGAGGGGGGGGTGGTGTGAGAGAGGTCTCGAGCGGGGTGCTTGATGCCCCTCTCTCTCACCGACATTCTGCCCCCTCTTCCCCCACCTAGACGTGATCAATAAACTTCAGTTGCAGCAAGCAGCAAGACCAGCCCATCGGGTTAGATACTACCGGAATATCCGCCGGTCAGCCGTGCAGCTGGCAACTGAACAACGTGACTTCAAGTATAGAATCGCTGACGCAAGACGCATCGCTTCAACATACATGGTCTTTTGAACGAATTTTGGTTCTTGAATCCCAACTCACAGACCGAAAACTCCTTTACCTATACGACTCCAACGCACTCGTATCGTTTTTTTCCTCTATTTTCCCATTAACGTCGACGTTCTCCAACCTCGTCGCTTAGAGGACTGAAAGGAAGCGAGGCGCGTCGCGTCGCGTCCCCGGTCCATTCATCGATTCTTTCAGGAGAAGCCGACAACGAGGACCATCAGCCCAACTAGCGCGCTCGAGTGAACAGACTCGATAACACCTAAAACCGTCCGCAGCCCCAAAGTTACACAGGACTAGGAATGCACATCCTCAGGATGAGTGTTGGCTGACTGACTGCCTTGGTTATAACATATACTGTGTAGTCTCGCGTCAAAAGTCGATGGGGGGCCCGATAACTACCTATTTGACTCCCCACTATCCGTATTACTACCTCAACAAGTTACCCAGACTCTCGCTGCTTGAACATTCGTTCCTCCCTCCCCTCGGCGCAGACTTGGCCATTTCCTCAACCTCGCTCTACATCACGTCCTGGCCCTCCATCCTACCAGCTAGGCCCCCACTCTTCGCCCCCCATCTTAGCCCGAGTACAAGACCGGAATCGTGCATCGCTTTGCAGTCTTATCGACGTCACCAACGCTGCGCGATTCCGTTGTTTCACCGATAGACCCACCATACTGAAAGAAATAATACACGCCTGAAAAACATGGCAGCCAGGGGCCTAAGAAGCGGTATCCTTCTAGGTGAATAACGGCGGGCCGCCTAGGGGGCATCATTAATTAGAAAACTCCTCGACGTTCGTGGCCGGGCCGGACAGAATTCAAGACTATCGTAAACTTCTCTTGTGGGACAACCGACCCCCGCTGCCTGCCCTCGTTATCCCGTCTGTATGACACGACCCCCAATTGGCAGGTTCGAAACAGTGATACTTTCTTCGGAACGGTATGTATTGTGTCTTGCTTTTGTTGTACAACGACCCCAGCCGCTCGTCCCTGGGTTCATCATAATGCTTCATGCCCAGCCCAAACGCCAGTCCTCCACCGTCGTGACCCCTTGACCATTCCTTCACTGATACCGCACCTTGTAATCTGTGTCCGGGAGGTACAAGTGCCTGTCCGCCCCCTTAGCCGTGAGCACCACCATACGAATGACACCGCCGGAACTGCCGTCCCACTTGATGGCCTCCTTCAGAGCCTCCTTCACGAAGTTAACAGCCTCGGCCTCCTCCATCCCCTCGCGCCAGTTGGCATCGCAGAAACCGTAGATGTATGTCGAACCGGACCCGCCGATCGAGTACGGTTGCTTGTGAAGCGACCCGCCGAGTGGGATGCTGTACACCTGCCCTCCGTGCCGTTCATCCCAGCCTGCGATAATGAGACCCGCCCTGTTTTGGAAATATGCGCGTCAGCCACTGACAATCCTCCGCCCATGTGTTAGTGTATTGCAGGGGTGCCACTCACGACAACCGGTCCTTGTTGGCGTAGCAAATCTCTTGGAAGATGGCGCCGGCGGTTTGTGTGGTGGGGGCCTTGCCGTTCATCATGGAGAACAGTTCGAGTTGGTACTTAACAATGTCGGCAACTGCTTGTGTGTCGGCGGCGGACCCGGAGCGGCAGCACCAGATGGTGTCGTGTACCCGTGTCAACTTGTCTGTTACCCGGTTCGCGATGTATGCGCCTGTTGTTGTACGTGAGTCCGCCCCGAGGATAACACCGTCTTTGAAAGTCACCGCCATACTATGTCGGAAAGGTTAGAACGGCGTTGCGCTCGGCGGGGTTTCCGTCAATATCGGAGGGACGGGACGTCGGGCTTACATCGAGGTGCCTAAGCTATGGTGGGGTTAGCGGTAGCCCATTGGAGTAAACAAGAGGTTGTCTTGTATGCTTACTTGACCTCGCCTTTCTTCAACCGGTCCATATCCAGATGGATGCCATCTGCAATCGCGCAACGGTTAGTGCCCCAGCGGGGCCTCAGAGTGGAGGAATACCTCGTTGGGAGTATGCATACCTTCGCTCAGCGAGCCCGAGTTCCCGAATTCCATGTTTGTATGTGTGTGGTTAGTCGTTAAGTAAGGTGTATAGTGGTCGTTCAGAAATCGGCATGGGTTTCGTTTCGGGGTGAAATGGTCGGAGGTTTGGAGGTCGCTTGACGTTAACGGGTGGTGGTTCGTTGTTGGCGAGCTTGGAGCTCCAGCTCAAGGCAGCTCCAATACGCGTGGGCCTCGCCAGGCTGCGCAGCGGCACATCACGTGCTACCGTCCCCCGCGGTGGATCCTTATCTTATCGCGATAAACGACCCGTCAGGGATGAGCCAAAAGCATAATGTCGACCTCTTCAGGTTGCTCACCCCCTAAACGGACATCCCACAAGGGCCGAGATAAAGCTCTTTTTGATTCTAGTTCGTTTAGATGGCTTAGGGAGCCAGCAAGTATCCTTCACCCTCTCAAAATTTGGGTGTTTGTGCCTGTAAATATGTAGAAGCGATACACATTCACCAACGGAGGGAATACTCCAACCACCACAGGCCAAAACGCAGGAAAAGACGCCTCAACACCGTACCCAAATCTGCATTTACCATGCCAATTCTACTCACCAAGAACTTCCTCTCTTTAGCCCCCCCTCATTAAGCCCTCTTCAATCTCGACCGTGACGCCCTCCCTCCCTTTCAATTCGTCGCCTTTGGACTCTTGATGCGCTCCTTCTCCAGTACCCTTGTTCTGACCCTCTCCCTCTCCCTTCTTCTCGCCCTCGCCCTGTCCTTCGCCCTTCCCGTTACCCTTCCCTTCCTCGTCCCCACACCCACAATCATAAAAGTCACCGATATTATTACAATCAAACTCCTCCTTCTTCAGCCTCTTATTGACCTGGTTGTGCACAAAGCAAGCCCATCCCGCGGCGGCATTGCGGCTACTCGTTTGTGGCGGGTATTTACGCAGCAGCTTCTGGAAGTGTGCGGCGCACTCGCCGCACGGATACAGCCGCGCGAATAGCTGGATGTATGTCTTGAGTGCTAGGCTGTCGTCGTCGGAGGGCTTCTCGGGGAAGCGTGCCATCATCGTGTGCAGGAGTTTCCAGGATGCTCGGCCGAGTTCGGCTCTAGAACAGTCAGGAGTTAGCGATGGGAATGGACTAGTCCGCGGGAAGACAGGGCAGGGAAATATTGGCAGGTAGTAGCGAAGAAGGGAGACTGGGCAAGGCCAACATACTTTGCCGTAGCATTGGCGAGTTTTGGCGCAATGGATCCGCCCGTGAGAATGCGATCGGAAATATCCAAGGACGGCTTGCTTGCATCGACAAGGCCGTCGCTGCCGCTCGGGGTCTCGGCGAGAGTGTCATAGTCGGAGGGATCGAAGACGTCGTTGTGGGTTGTCTCGTAACCATAGTCGGCCTTGGATCGGCTGCCACTCATGAAGTACACGAGGCTTAGAAACACCGTAACCGCCAGAACCGTCAGTGTCACATGCTGCCGTCGCGCCATGGTTGCCCCTTTTTTTTCCCTTCTTTTCCTCTTGCTAGAGCGAGCCGCCGAAGACGTGGGATTCGCAACCCCAAGGGTGCCAGCAGCGCTTGATCCCAGAAAACCTAAAAACAAAAATAACCAAAGAAAGTTGTAAAAAAAGTAATGGATAAGGAATGACTGGAACGAGAGAGATGGGATGTCGGGGCTGAGAGTTCGCAAACACCCGCGCCGTCGGACGCGAAATGGTCAGGGACGGTTCATTCCCCACAGGGGTTCATCCAGTGGGGAATCAGTTTCCGGCAGGCACACGCACTGCGGGAAGCCCGGGAGATTCGAGGCTGGACCCATGTGGGCGCAGATCCTCGATATTCCGACAGGGCTGGAGCTTCTCTTTCTTCCATTTAGGCTTCGATCATCCACATTGCAGCCACGAAACGGCTGGGCGTCTCAGAGAAGAGAATCTGACTTGGAAAGGCTGTTGCTAAAAGGCTGGAATCGTCCAAGCACTCCATGGGTTGGTTGGCGCAGTCTTTTATTGAAGAAATCAAACGTCTTTTATTAATGATCCCGTGCCGCCCGACTCGAACCCCTGAATCGAAGGGGGAAACAACCCTGTGTACGAATAATTCGCATTCATCTAGTTCCGCTGCATGGCCGCAATAGTTTAGCCGGAATATTTCTTGATGGAGGTCAGCTACTATGTAGGGCATGGAGATGCCAAAACACAGGTGTACATACGCCGTGAGGTTTCTACGATTCGAATACGACCACTTCCTATCAAACCAGACAATCTATTAGATTAAAACGTCTTTCAACAAACATTATACCTCGCGCTTAGAACAACTTCAGCAGACCTCCCCCTCAAGATATCAGACTCCCTCTCCTTCCCCTTCTCGTCTTTACCAACCAATTACTCCTTATTATCACCCTCCTTCCCACCTCCCAACAACGCCCCAACACCACTCCCAACTCCCTTCACACCACCGACAACCGCGCTCCCGGCCCCCTGAACCGCCTCTCCGGCCTTTACGCCCGCGGAGCCGCCCACCGACGACGGCACATAACCGCCCTGGTCATCTTTCCCCTGACGCTCGGCCCGGTTGAGCCCTTCGCGCGAGGCCAGGTCGCCGATGGGGCGGCCGAGTCCGTTTTGGCCGACTTGGCCGGCGATGAGGTTGTTGATGCCGTCTTGGGCGGCGTCGACTTGGGAGATGCCGGTTACTTTGGTTTTGTTGAGGTTTTCTTGGGGGGTGAGAGTCAAGTTAGTTGTGGTTCTAGAATACTGCCGAAGGATGACTCCGGCCAGCTGGTCTTGTGATTCGGGAGGACGAAAGGGATACAGGAACCCGCGGAGGTAGAAACGTACCACGTGTTGTGTAGCTGGCTTTGTTATCCTTCGTAAAGTAGCGGAGGTAGATATCCTCGAGCCACGGGACCCAACTCTCGTACTGCTTGTTGTACTGGTTTTTGGTCCACTCCATGATGTCGGTTGTGAATAATCAGTACGTTGGTTACTGATAAATCTCGCAAGGCGATCGGTTGATGTTTGGAAACTAAGCTCGAACTACAGTCGCAGGTAGATACAAGAAGACTACATCCCCCTTGAATTGCGAGCCCTTGGGCAAATCTCGGACCTTTATCTTAAACCCACAACACGACTCAAACCTGCCAACACTAGGATGTCCGTAGTGGTGGTGTGGCTGGAAAACGTGGGTGGCGCAACTGCGACGTCATGGTGTAAGTGGAAGTTCCCTGTTTTGGACGGTATAGGCTCGCCAGCCTATAACACGCCATTCAACCTCCCGGGAATCAGCCACAAACCATGGGCTTCCCGGGTAGGTATTGGATATTGAACCGGGGAGAAACGGCAGTTTCTTTTTCGTTGCTTTTCGTTTGGTGGTCTGCTTCTCGTTGTGAGTGGCTGTTCACTGGAAGGCATGAAACATATGTTCATATGTCTTGGTTAGAAGAATATGCGGAAGACAAGTTTTTGGATTGGGCTTGGAAAGGAACCCACACTCACCCGACTCCATCACTCCATGGCACCAAGCTCAAGAATTCTGGGAGGAGCCGTCTACTTCACGGTGGAGACGACGATTTGTAACAGGAAAAGCACGAGCAACAAGATGTCAACATCTACCAAGCATGATACCAGCGACATTCCACCGGAGGGCCACAAGAACAACCAACTCAGAAGCTAGGAGACTCAAATAGTACAAGCTCAAAAAATAGCACCTCTAACCTCGGCGTTCTCGTTAATTTACTGCCTCTTTCTTGCTCCACACCTTCCTAATGCCTACAGGTATTGCTCTCTTATAAACAGGTCTTGAGAAAAGAAAAGAAAAGAAGAAAAACAAAGTCAAAGAGTCAACAGGTGGTATCTTTACTCAATACATGGTTCGATGTCAGAAGAACAATAAAAACAACAAGAATAGAAAATAGCAAACCGGATAAAAAGAAGAAAATAAAACCCGCTTCCTCGTAAACAAAGAAAATAAAAATAAAAGGGTGTAATGTAAACAGGATGGAAGCGTCTTCGCATAATTGGAGCGTAGCATCCCCTTCTAACCGCGAAGCACGGGTCGGGTCATCTGCCCCGAGGCCCGCTTGCCTTTCCAAACTCCTCCTCTTCCTCCTCCAACTCCTTTCCCAATGTCTGCTGTTTACTAGGCAGTGCGTCCTAACACCCGACCCAGCTCAACAATCATCATCACGCGGTCTCACTGGCCGGTTTGATCGTCGCAGCAGGCTGCAACCAATCTTTCCCAGCTCCAGCCCCAACCCTCGTATCCCGGGCGCCTGCATCCTCAACCTCTTCCTCCCCTTCTTCATAAATCTTCTCTTCCACAATCTCCCCCGGCCCCTTAACAATCGGCGTAAACGCCTCAACCTCCTCGACTTCGTCTTCATCCTCCTCAACCCCATACATGCTCAACCCCCCCATACCGCTGCTCATGCCCATACCCATGTTGTTGACATTCATACCCAGACTCCCACTACCAAGGTTCCCCATGCCCATACTCCCCATGGACCCCGTAAACGCAGTGTACCCAGCACTCCCACTCCCACTCCCACTCCCACCAATCCCCGCAGCCGCAGCAGCCGCTTCCGCAGCTTCCTCCTCATCCTCGTCGACTTCCTCAATCGTAATCTCTCCACTCCGCCGGCCCAGACCACCGCTACTAGCGCTACGGGAGTGTCCAATCGACGGCGGTCCGGTGCTACTAGCAACACCCACAACGGCACCACCGGCGTTGGCCCCGCCGCCCTCCCCAATACTCCCAAGGCCAGCAGCAGCCAGCCCGGCACCGCCCAGGCCACCGGGGTTTCCACCACCGGCGTGTTTACCGCCGCCACCACCTTCCCGAGCATGGTGATGCGACAAGCTCAACATAGGCCCCTTGAAGAGATTCCGCTTCCGCTTCGCAAACATCACACCACCGCCGCCGTTTACACCGCCACCACCACCACCGAGAAATGGATTAGGACTTCCGGGTGTCGGGGTCCCCCTCCCACCGCGGCCGCTCCCACTCCCATTCCCGATTGCAAGACCGAGCCCACCGCTTAGGTTACGACCACCACCAGCACCAGCACCAACCCCGACAACACCCGGCGCGGCTTCGTTGAAGATACTCAACGGCGGCCCAGCGCGATCCCTCACTAACCGGATATTATTCGGGAACCCGCCAAACGACCCCGTGGTTGGCGTGGCGGGCAATACTTTGACCGAGTGATGCGGCGAGCGCGTGACACCGGGGGTTTTGGACACGGATGTTGACACCGACCCGTTGGAGGACGTCGAGGAGGCTTTGCTGTGCGAGTGCTGGTGGTGTGCCGTGTGATGGAGTGATCGGACGGATGAGACGGACGACGAGGTGGATTTGCGCCCGCGTAGCCCCGTGGGGCCGGAGGAGCGGCGGATGGTGGAGCGTGGTGTGAGTGGGGACGGGGAGAGGGAGTGGCGTTTGTAGGAGTTGGAGGTGCGCAGGCGTGGGTTACCGCCGTGGCCGGCGGCCGTCGGGGTGGCCAGGTTGGGGGACGCAGGGGGACGGGAACGGGTGCTACCGCCGCCGCCGCCGGTGGTTGATGATGCGCTGCGGGAGGTGTACCCGTTGGCGACAACGCCTCTGGGAAGACTGGAGGTTTGCGGAGTAGAGGCCAAGCCGCTGGTCGGGTACTTGCTGGTTTGCGGTCGCGGGCTGTTTTCCTTGGACTTGCCCTCCTTTGAGCTGCCCGGTTTCGCGAGGAGGTTTGGGGTTGATTGGCTCCCGCGCTTGTTTGAGTTCCTGTGTCGCCGTGTATTTTCAAACAGCCAGTGCGTCCAGTTTTTCCAAGTCGCTACAATAGCTTGCGAGGGCCGCTTCCTGGTCTTCTTCCCGTCGCCCGGCTGCGAGGTGCTGTTGACGTCCAGTGCGTCGCTTGTGGTGACGAGATGAAGGGTTGAACCGCGAGACCGCGCGCTCCGCAGGAGGCCTTCCTTGGGCGGGGGTAATGGCTTGCGATGCCTCGACGAGCTGACCGACCGAATGGAGTCTTTGTCGATAGGCGGCGGCGGGACATCGGTATCCGGACTCAGATTCCCATTCGCGACCTTGGCCAGGTCTGAAAGGTCGGGCATGTCTGGGATCAGCAGACTGGGGTAGTACCCGCTCCTCCTCTCGCTCCTCCCACGGGTCCTGGGTGTTGGCGCCTCTGACAGCTTCACAAACGACTCTTCCACCGTTGCCAGCGCATTCAACCTACTTGACGCCTGGGAAAACCGCCTCGAAGTCCTATTCTCCAGCTCCCGTTCCCTGCGTTTCCTTTCCCTCCGCCGTTGCTTCCGCTCTTCCTTCTCAATCAGCAGCGTCCACCAACCGGCTAGCACGTTGCACTTTTGCGCCAGCACGCTCTCCATCACCTCGTCGATGTCGACCCCCGCGCTCCGCATCCGGTGGAGTGTCTCCTTCTCAAGGGGTGTGGAAAACGGTTCGGGCCGTTCCAGCTTCAGAATCTCCTGTTGTTGCGGCGCGTGTTCGGCGAGGAATGGGTGCGCCAAGATATCGGGGAGCGTTGGGCGGAGGATTGGCCGCTTGGAAAGCAGGCTCTTGAGGAGGGCGAGAGCATCTGAGGGGAGATGATCCGGGTAGCTGGGCTCCTCGTTCAGGATCTTTGTTCTCGTGATCGCATCGTCGTCGTCATCAAACGGCAGCTCCCCACACAGCAGCGCATAGAGAATCACGCCTAAACTCCACACATCCACCTTCTCGCCGGCGTATTTCTCCCCCTTGAGCATCTCGGGCGCCGAATAACATATCGTCCCGCAAAACGTCTGCAAGTAGTTGGCCTTGCCCTCGTACTCCCGGGTGAATCCAAAGTCGCAGAGCTTCACGTTTTCGTTCTTGTCGAGAAGAATGTTTTCGAGCTTCAGATCGCGGTGGACACAAGACTGGCGATGGACGTAGCACACGGCGCCGACGAGCTGCGTGAAGGTCTTTTGGACCTTGTCGACGGGTAGCTTGCCATGTTGGAGGAGGTAGTTATACAGCTCGTCGCCCGGACAGTACTCCAGCACCAACCAAACCAGCGTTTCCGTCACAATGACCTCGTACAGGCGCGCGATGTGTGGGTGGACAAACTGCCGGTGATGGTGGATTTCTCGGGCAAGATTCGAATCGTCCTTGTTGGCGGATTTGAGCACGACCTAGGAGTACGCCTACGTGTTAGCTGCCTTCCCTTCTCTGCCCCAAAATCCAGACCTTATCCAATCACACGCTTCTTGTCGCATACCTTGGAACCGTTCGTGAGCTTGTGCGTAGCCAGATAAACTTTGCCAAACGACCCCTTGCCAATCAAGCGCCCGAGCGTGTAGTTCCCGACCGACTTCAGGTCCTTGTTCGAGAATTCGCTGCAAAGCAAGCCTTGTTAGCGTGTATTCCATGGTATCTCACCCTAGCCCATCGGTATTCACTATTCGAGTGAAGACTTTGCGTGATGGGTGCTCGCAAGGAGTCGGGCAATGATTCGATATTCGGGTGATCTTACTCGAGAAGTTCTTGGTACGATTGCGCAAGCTACAAGATACCAGTCACCCCAGTTAGCGGTCACCCAGGAGCAAGCAATATCGATGAACCCCCAAAAAGTAAGCATACCTTTGCTTTCCGCCCATGGGCCTCGGCCGCTTTCAACTTTGTCGACTGCATCCTTCCTCCGCTGGGGGTGAAGTCCCGGTCGTCATTCGCCGCAGCACGCGGGGGTGTTTGAGGGAGACCGGTACCGTCGAATTGGTAGCTATTGCTGTGCTCGACGTCGCGTTGGGGCTCGTCGGTGGTGTCGAGGTCGTCGAAGTCAGGGCTAGGGCCTTGGCGGAGGTCAAGATCGCGGTCGTGGTGTTGATGAGCTCGCGCCGCCCTCTTTTTAAGCCGGAGTCAATCGACAAGAACGCGCGGCCAAGGCATTAGGGGTGGTATTGTTGTGCGGTTTTCCTTCGGAGGTCTTGCAAAGTCACGATGTGGTCATCTGCTTTGACTGGTTTGGTGGATGGCCGAACAAGCTCGGAGTATCGCCGGCCGAACAGAGCAAACTCGTCCCGGATTCAGATTTTGGATCCCAGATTCAGGGGGAGGGAATTGCAGCAGATTGGGGCGCGGCAGCCACCTAAAAAAACGAGTGTGGAGCAGGCAAAGTGATGTGATTTAGCCCGGTCGATCGATCAAGCGGCCGGGTTCGAAAGCGACAACTACGAGCGAGCTACTGAATCAAGCAAGCCAGCAATAGTTATTCTGATATCCCAGAAGGAAGAATACGAATCAACTTGTAGACGAGAGAAAGTGCGATTTCTAAACGTGGGAGAGAGGATCTGGAGACGCGATTGTGGGACGGCCCGGGGTGCTTGCAGCTCTGCACCTTTCCTTCTGCGAACGGCAGAGCTCCAAAAAAAAATGTTAGCGTGGCGGCCGCGATCCAGTCGGGGGCTGCGTCTTGCGGGGTCTTTACAGGGGAACAGGGAGGCGACAGGGGCTTAAAATGGAATCCACAGTGGACACAGTGAGCACAGTGGGGGCGTCAGGTTGATATGCCCAAGAATGGCATGGGAATTGGTTAAAGCTGTTGGCCAGCGGGAGCGTGATGCCGCGAACAAGTTCTTGAAGTTGAGACGGCATGACGGACCTTTGTACATGTCAACGAACGGGGCCTGTTGCGCCCTGCATAACCAAACCTAGTGTAGAAACGACACGTTATGACGGAAACCGTTGAACGATCCCCTGTTTCTCACGTTAATTATTTCTCTTTCGCCTGCAGGCTGCAGGTGGTGTTGCTTTCGCGCGGCCCGATCACATGGGCATCCTTCCAGAAGCAGAAGCGCCAAGCTTTAACGTTTTGAGGCGGGACGGGAAGAATCGCCTTGATACTGCGTACTACACTACCATGTAGGTATGGTTTCCTTGTTGAAAAGATGTTGGTTAAACCTCGAAGTTTGCGACCATTCCAGAACACAATCAGGTTTTAGTTCTATCACGTAAGAAAAGAAACACAAAGGAGAGCCTACATTAAGGGGTATAAGAATAAGGCCGACCGCCGAGGTATCAAACGAAACTGAAAGCAGATAAAAGCAGAAACAGGAAAAATAAGCAGAACGTAGGAGAATAGATCAGAGCATCCCCCCAATTAACCAGACTTCTCCTTGCCCTTTTCTACATTACTTCCACTCGCCTCTTCAAACCCCAATACCTCCCTCCACCGCGCCGGCTCGCTCACCACATCAAACGCCCTCTCCTTCTTACTCCTCAACCCGCCCCTACTCTTCCTCTTCTGCTTGCTCTTCCCCTTGTCCCCTTGCCCATCCCCGCCGTGCTCATGCTCACCATCCCCATGCTCACCGTCCTCCGTCTCGTCATCATCCATCGCTCCTAACCGACTCTCGTCGTCCGAGCTGAAACTGCTCGAGCTCGGACTACGGTTCAACACCATCCTGATCCGCGGGCCCTCACGCTTCTTGGCCTCGTGCTGCGCCTTCTTCATCTCGATCAGCTGCTCGTCGGCGCAGTCCATGGCTGTGACGTGCATGCCGGGGAGGTTGCGGGACAGGAAGGCCTGCAGGTCGGGGAGGACCGAGGAGTCCGGGCGGTACGTTCCGGAGTCGTTATCGATGGTGAGTTGGTAGAGTTTGGGCTCAGGCGGCGGGGCAGAGTGAGGTGGGCCTCCCGGGGGGTGCTGAGGGGGATGGGTAGGTTGGCCATCAGGGTTGGGGTCGGCATGGGCCGGTTTCTTGTTCTTGTTGCTCCTCCTGAAGAAGGAGGAGGAAGAGGACCTGGACCGCTCATGGTCCTTCTTGCGCGTGCGGCTGGACGCAGCCGACCGTTTCCCGCGCCCCTCTCTATCGTTGTGAACCGGGTGTTCTAAACGACGGATAAAAAACTCGCCGGAGCAGGCAATGTACGTTGCCACATCAGAATGCATGGTGTGTTTGCTCAGCAGGTCAATGCCGAACTCCTTACCGGTCTCGGTGAAGCGCATCATGCCGTCGAGCGTGATCACATATGTGAAGATGCGGCCGCCTTCGTCGAAGTGGGCCATGCGTAGGAATTGCAGCGAGGCCTCCTCAGTACAGGGCTCGAACGCTCCGTATTCGGTGCTGGAGTCGAAGTTGTAGATGCGGTTGTGCTGCTTATGCAATACCTTGCGGAGAACGCGGCCGCGCAGGCCACTCGACGAGAACATGCGCCCGATCATGGGACGGAACTCGACATAGCGGTGGTAAAGCCGCGGCGGGACGGGGCCGGATAGCTGGATCTCGTTGGCTTGGAAGCTGGAAACACGTGTTAGTATCCCTCAAACAACCACCGCGTCGGCGGAAGTACTTACTCGTATTTCTTCACTGGCCGTTCGCTCTCCCTGTCGGAAACAGCATCCTCCTCCTCGTCCCGGTTCACCTTGATGCCCGCCAACCTGCCAATCATGGGACTGTAATGTTTAACCCACGTCGTTGGACCGACCGTGTACATCTGCGCATGAGGCGGATCCGACTTGCCCAACACCTGGACCCCCAACTTCAACTTCGGCGTCATGCTAGCTCCCTTGCACACGGCCACCGACGCCGCCCGGAGCAAGTACGCCCGCTTGCTTCCCGACCGCTTCTTCACATCAAATACCCTTCCCTCGGGGCCGAACCCTTCCCAATTCTCGTCCACCCGCGGCACCCGCACCGTGACATTCCCCAGCCGGTCGTCATGGTCCGGCCAGTCCTCATCGTACAGCCGACACTTGAGCTCGAACCCAGTCGCGGGCACATTGGCCACGATCCACTCTTCCTCCCAGACCGGTTCCGTCGTGCGCCGCTTGGTGCGCGTGCGGTGTGTCAGTAGCGGATCTTCCTTGTGCCGTTTCGGCACGGCCGCCTTCAACGTGGCGTGAATGAAAGGGTCCGAGGATTTGAGGTGTAAATCGGCAATGGGCAGGTTGAAGGCGCGATGGAAGGTGAACTTGACGGTGTAACCCTGGGGCGCGTCAGGCAAAGGGGTGGGGTCAAAACCACCGGGGGGTTTGGACATCTTCTTGAGCTGTTCCTTGCGGTCGGCCAGTTTGCCCTTTTGGTCCTTGAGCTTCTCGCGCAGCTCACTGGTAGCGACCTGGCGCAGCTTCTTGCTATCTTGGCGGCGAGCTGTGGTTTCTGTTTCTGTTCCTGTAGCTGTGGCTGTCTCCGTCGCTGCCACTACTGGGGTAATCTCCTCTTCATGGTTGCCGCCGTCGCGAGCTTCTGCCCCGGGAAGCGGCTCGGATTGCGATTTGGTCGGAAGATCAACGCCATGCCCCTTCGGTTGCGCGGGGCTATCTGCGTCAGTAGCGCCAGCTACGGTTGGTTCCTGAGGAGACATCTTGGGATTAGAGGAATTGACCTGTAAGAAGCGTTCAAGATAAAACGAAATCTCGATTTGCTTCCTACACATTCCTATTCGAGGCAATCTCAGAAGGGCAATTGACAAGATTGGGCCGGTGGCTGGCGCAACATTCGGAGGAAGACGACAAGAACGTCAGATTCGGCGGGTCTTGGCACTTTTAACTGTAGAATTGATAGAGAGAAGGCCTGGACGGGTCGGCTCCGAAATTGGGACGCCGGACCCTGCCAAGGATTTTCGGTTCCCCGGCACCAACCTCCTCCTTCCCTTACGTTACGAATACTCTTTCCTCGCTTTCGCGCTCTCTTGCCCGGGCGGGTCAGGTTCTCACGGTAAGCTAAGCGCCCCGTTCCATCGTCTCATGCAATTCCCAAACGGGCCGCAAGTTGTTGGGCGGCTGCACAACCGGGCTGGAAGGACGTGCCGTCAGCACACGTTCTTCGCTCGTCTTTTTTTTTGTGGCATTGTGGCATGGCCCCCGAGAGGCGCTGCAACCAACGTGCGCGCCGTTCTCAGACATGTTTGGCGCCCGCCGCAAATGCAATGTCACGATCCTCGTTTTGGACACACACCAACCAACATTTCATTCATTCCCATTGCTTGGAGGGTCGTGGACCCGAGCTTCGCCGAGTTTTTTGTGCAACAGGACTGTGGTGGACCGCATTGCATGATTTTTTCCTGCGCGTCGCAATTTCAGTTTCTTTTACCACATAGTTCAGTTCCCTCCTCCCTCAGCTGAACCTAAAGCCTTTCCCCGTCCGCCCTTTTGCGCCGTCGCATCCGCAGGGTTCCGCCAAATGGGGAAAAATTGAAGATGACGTCATATTTTGCGGCCCTTTCATCGCCGATCCCGCCGAAGCATCCCGGATCCGGCTCCGGCCTTGGCAGACTTGGCTTTTTGATCCCGGGGCCGGGGGCGGAGTGGAGACGAGTTTTGTTGATATTGGTTGATTGGGTAGTGCAATGAACATGGCCAAGATGGGCGGGCTCATGGAATCACGTTACGAAGTAGTAGGAGAGGTTAAGACGAATACTCATACTCCCGCTACTAAGCCTTATTGATTTGGACGGTAAATGAGATGGGCTTCATCGCCTTTTGTTTCAACAACATGTTCACTACTATTCCATATAAATATCCCCCCAAAAGCCCTAAACAACAATCCTCCCATCACCGGTATTCCACCCCTCAGACTCCAACACCAACGGCCCCCCCGACGCACCACTCGCATCCAGACTAACCGTCACCTTCCCCCGATCCGCCACGACACACACCGTCTCCCCCACATTCCTAAAATCCGTCTCACACTGCCCATACACACCAACCCCAGCATTCCCCCCACCACCCTCGCCCGGACCGATCGGGCTCCTAACACTATCAACACCCTCCCGTTCATCCCCCGTTACTTCCCGAATCTCCACCCCGGGAAAGGGTAGGTAACCCTCGCGCAGGGGGATCAACATCACGGGGATCTCAGCTTCCGTTTCAACCGTCGAGCTCATTCCCACTTCCAGCTCACCCCCTACAGACGCCGCAACAGCAGAAGGGGAGGAAGAAGACGGCAAAGAAGTCGACACAGCAGGAATCACGAAATGCCCCCGCCTTCGCCCGCCCACAAGCCAGGTATCCGACGGTGCGACGATTTCGTATCCGAACTCTAGGTCGCGGTCGCGCACCGAGGTGCCATTGGCCGCTGCTCCTGGTGAAGTAGCCGCTGTTGAGACATTTTGCGAAGAGATAGCGGTATCGTCTGCGGTATCCCAGATCCGCGTCCAGCGGAGATGCAACGTCGCCGGTAGAAGCTGGTTGACGAGGAACGTCGGGGTTGTCCCGTCGTCGTTAGGTGCGCCACCGTCGGGTGAGGTGACGGTGGGAAGCGGCCGTTGCAGCTTGATATCGGCGGTGTGCACCACCGAGATGGAGGGAATATCAACCGGGATCAGGATAGTATGTGCCGAAGCAATTTGGTCCGCCGCCGGATGGGGAAGCGGGAGGGTCGGGTGGGATCGTACCCAGGCACGGAGGAAGGCGGCTAGGCTAGAACCAGAGCCAGAGCCAGATGATCCAAAACTGCCAAGGTGGGTTTCCCAGTTGGTAGCTGAGAGGAACGCCGTGGGAAGTTCACCGAGCAGAGTGGCCATCTCGAGATCGTACGCCGAGATGTCGCTGCGGACGATGCGAAGAACATGCGCCACGAGGACCTTGGCGAATTCTTTGAGCGGCGTTGACGCCAGGGCGGAGCTCAAAGCCTCCTTGAAGAGCTGCTCAATCTCGTCCTGGATCACGCTGTAGTAGAGCTTGAGGTACAACATCTTGTTAACCTTGGGTCCAAGCTTAGACCCGGGCTTGCGCGTGATCTTGTAGAGAAGACTGGCCGGTTGTTTCGGGAAAACCAACACCGGGTGGTTCGAGGGCTGGCCGAAGTGGGCGTCGAAGATGTCGGAGCCGAGGAGCTCGCTCTTGAGTAGCCGCAGAGGGCTGTCGCTGGCCGTTGATACGGCGAACCGTGAGAAGAGTGCCTCGTGTTTGAAAATGTCCTGAACATTCACTTCCAGGGCGAGAGCCACGGGGATCGACGACGCTTTGAAGAAAGCAAACTCGCCCTTGTCCGTTGTGTACGTGACTTCGGTTCGGATCGCGACATCGAGACCGTCGTTTTCCATTGTGAACGGAATCCTGATACTGACGGTGCTGCCCGCCTCCATCCCGCCAAACGTAAACGCGCCCCCTTGCGATTGTGTAGGTTGGGGAGACCCAATCACCTCGGCCTCACTCGTGACTAGCCTCAGACCGCCCGTAGCCGCTTTAATCTTCACCTCGAAGGCGGTGATCTTGTTCCAACCGGCCGAGATCTTGAGATCCAGCGATTTTTTCTTGTCCAGCTGGAGGTCCTTCGCAGCCAGGAGTTGCACGTCTAGACAGCTTGAGCGCTGGTACAGATGTACCTTGGGATTTTTGAACGGAACAGGTTTTTCCTTAGCTGCGTACCCATCCCGCTCGTAGTGTAGCACCACCCGGTTACTCACTAACCGGACTTGATCGACCTCGAACGCCCCCTCCACCATGGTGTTGCTCTGCACCCTAACCTTGTTGGACCCCGGCCGAATGGTGACCGGTTTTGTCCTCTGTAGCCAAATCTCCCTGCTGCCCGTGGCCGGATTCGAGATGCGCAAGCTGACAGATGTCGCCTCAAACTCATCCACCAGCAAGCTGTGCAGATCCAAGAACAGAGAAAAGCTGTCCTGCCCCTCGTCGTAGGACGGCCGTCCGTCTAACCCCAAATCGCAGAAGAGATTCGACAGTGGGATTCTGACATCCTTGTCCAACGACGCCGCAACATCCAGCAAGTCTTTGAGATATCCGGATATGGCCGACTTCTCGGGGTATGGCGATGGTGACGCTAGACCTAGTCGAAACTTTGACTGTTGCTGCTTACGATCCTGCTCAGCCGCGGCCGCCTTCGACAAGAGCTGCCTAAGCGCATTGTTCACATAGTCGTCCATCCTCTTGAGCTGCTTCAGGGACCGTGCATACATGATGAGCATCGAGAGTTCCAGCAGGCTCCAACCGCTCGCACCGTAAAAGGGAATGACGCGGTAAAAGTAAAAGGCCGCCTCGTTAAACTCGCCGAGATGGAACTTTAACACGGCCAAGTCCGCCAGGTTGGCTTGAACAGAATGTGTGTGGTTTGCCACGGTGTAGTGTCGCAGGGCCTTGTCGATCAGAGTTTCGTAGAGGCGGTAAAAGTCATCCTTGTTCGCGAGGGCAGTTCGAAGGAGATTGTTGTCAACTCCGGCGACCGAGGTCTGGAGCTTCTTGGGCTTCTCTCCTTTGGTTTCTTTCTTACCCTCAACCGCCTCCTCCCCATCCTCCTCCCCATCCTCCTCCTCCTCCTCCTCGTCATCATCATCATCGTCTTCATCATCGTCCTCTTCGTCACCACCGTCGTCATCATCATCCAAACTAACATCTTCCATCCCGGCCACATCCGGTTCACTAATCGTCGGCACCGAAGCCCACCCATCCGTCCAGCCCCTCTTCTTGCCGCACTCCTCGAGGATATTTCTTGACAACGCGCACAGCCCAGCCCGTTGCGCAGCGAGGTCCTCGAGCCCTGATTTCAAATACGGCGGCGCCAACGAGTCATCAAGACTCCCCGGGCCAGGAAACCCAACAGGACTGTGCGGGGGGGCTTGGGGGCTCGGCGAGATGAGCGAGGAGCTTCGCGCCGGGTGCATCATGGTTTTTGGCTCGGGAATCGAGACTTTTTGTTCGGTTGTCTCTGGCGCGCCCAACGTGGATGGCGGTATCGGAAGGGCCTTGGTGGACGTTTGGGCCAGGATCTGTTGAGCGACCGAGAAGGCGAATGAGGCAACGAGGTTGTCGATAACCTCAGACAGTTGTGGGTCGGGAGAGATGTAGCCGTCTACTTCGCGTCCTTCGGCTTTGGCTACGGCTGTCATGGCGGCCACGATATCCGTCCTCATGACAGCCGTCACGGCGGGTACAAATTCGAGAGTCCGCTTGCAGATCTCGGCGAGATGCAGCAAGTTTTCCGACTCCTCAGTGACTTTGGGCGCCGGCGCCCGGGGAGCGACTCCTTTCGGGACTAGCTCTTGCTGTTCTTTGAGCTTCGCTAGCAGCTCCTCGCGTGACGACCAGGCATTCGCTAACCGGAGGAGAAGCGCTATTTGGCGCGAGAAGATGTAGCACCGGAAATCAAGCAGTGACACGTTGTTGGCCAAGATGAGATCGCGGTAAGGCTTTTTGGACGAGCTGATGGGGATGCTGTCGTTCTCGATCCGTTTCTTTTCCCCCGCCTGAAGGTCCACGGCCTCGGCTTCCCCTTCGGCTTCAGCCTCGCCCTCGTCAAACTCAAGATGACCACCAGAAATTTCGGCTACCGCCTTTTGCGCAACCTCCTTCAGGTCCTCAGTGTAGCCTAAGAGCGCACCCCCATGCGCCTCGACAGACCCCGCAGCGGCTTGCTCCTCAATAATATTATCCAAGCCCACACTCAGCTCGTCATACACGACGAGGGCGTCCTCGACAAGACCCACACTCTCGAATCCCCGTGCTAGTCCTTCCTTGAGGATGAAAAACGTGCAAAAGTTCCAACCGGGGAGACTTCGCTGGGCATCTCTCTCCTTGATATCCTCCTCGTACTGGCCGACTCGCCTATCAAAGCTTGCCAAGATCAACTCTTTGAACTTGGCGATCAAGTCTGCCCAAGCATTGTCCGCGTCCTGCTCGTTTTCCGTGTATCCCGTAGGCACAGCCGGCACAACGCGCGGAAGCATATTATACGGCACGTCGTTGATGCCGATACGGATCTGCCTCACTCTGTCAACACCTCCCTTTCCGGAACCGTTGAAGTCAGCACGCAACTTCTCCAGCAGGGTGCTCGACCCTCCGCGCCAACGAGAAGCGGTCTTGGTGGTGTCAGAGGTGGAATCGGGGGCCTTGCCGGACACGCGAGGTTGGGTGGACGCTGTGGAGTTGGGCAGGACAACGTGGACGAGGAGCCACTCGAAAGCATCGTGGTTCTCGGCATTGCTCCCCAGTTTGCCCTGAGAACCGGCGGTGTTGGCCTTGATCCATTCGCGTATTTCAGCTCGGGTGGTTGACTTGTACGTGTCATTATCGTCACATCTAACGAGCAGCACTTTGAGGTACGGCGTTCTGCGCAGGCCGGGAATTTGGTGTCTCCTTTCCTTGGCCGCACCTCCTGCCCCTGGAGGCGGGCGGAGCGTGCCCGTTGCCGAGTCGCCTTGCTGCTCTGCTACCGAAGCACCCCCTCCGCCCCCAACCGTTGCTGTCTGGAACCCATCCTCGCTCCTGGACGGCGTTGCGGTTTCGGTGGGGCCGGGTGTCTTGGGATTGGGAGAGGACAGCGGCGTGAAGATGGCCGAGTAGTCGACACCAGCGGGAACGAGTTCGGCGTGGAGGGTACTGATAGATCGCAGCGGGCCAGCATGCGATTGCCAGTTCAGGTCGCGCAGGGGTAGCCGGGGAATCAGGCCCGGCGCAAGAAGCTTGTAGACATCGTAGGGGTCGGAGTACTCGACTATAGACGAGGGAGGCGGCTGTTAGTTCGGGGGTGTCTGAGGGAAAGAGTCGGCGTGGGAGAGCGCTCACCTGTCACCTTTGATGTCGAAAACGGCTGTTCCATGCTGGACAGCGCTGGTCCGGTCTATGGCATGACCCGTATTGGGGCTGTCAAGCTACGTGATGGAAGGCGAGAAAGTGGGACGTTGCTTTACTCGAACTGGAGACGGCACACGGCAGATGCAGGTGGCAGCCCGAGAAGTCACAGTTCATGTACGGGCTGCTTTGGGGGAGCTCTCTCACCGCCCGAGCCCCACCGCAGGGTTGCCCGGACCTTGCAGCTTGCTCCATTCGGCTTGGCGCCTGGGCGTTTGGGGAGCTCGGGAACAACCTCCATTCCCTGAATACGCCCGCCAGCGGCTCAAGCCACAGGGGCAACGTGGGGTTATCCGGCCCCTGAATGGCAGCACCGAGGGATTTTGGACCCACTAAAAAGTTGCCGTGGAGGGGCAGTTGAAGCGAGAGCGATGTCGCGATCTCTCTCACCTCGGAGACGAAGAGACAATTTTAGCATTACAAATACTCGCAGGAAATCTATTCATTCGCCATATCTGGCTCCTGATCCTAAAAAGAATTTCTTGACAATATTTACGAGCTGTCACTGCGCCCAAATCCTTTACTTTTAAAGACGTACGAAACGAGTACATCCCGCGATGGCCACTCTCCAAGCAATCAAGTATTCGCGGGGCAAGTTGTTAGTGCTCGACCAACTGAGGCTGCCGCACGAACACCACTATGACGAAGTCTCGACTGCCGAGCAGGCCTTTGACTGCATCCGGTCGATGAGAGTCCGGGGTGGGTTCGGAATGATCAAAAAGTAGCGCTCTGGATACTGATCAGGCACATCGTAGGCGCGCCCGCCATTGCCATCGTTGCAGCGCTTGCTCATGCGGTCGAGCTTCACAATGGGGACTGCAGTGAGTGATTAGACCTGACCTGCAGTTGGATAGCGACACCCTAACTAATATCCCCAGCTGCCACGACCCCTGAGGAAACAATAGCCTACATCGAGGGCCGTCTTGACTACCTGAAGGAGAGCCGTCCGACTGCCGTCGATCTTTCCAACGCCATCACGCTGCTCAAGCTGGCTGCGCGTGCCGCCAAGCTTGAAGGGCTTGCCCACCCCGAGGCCAAAGAGGCCATTCTAAACTCGTACATCGAAGCCGCCGAGAACATCTTGGCTAAAGATCTCGAGAACAACAAGTCCATCGGCTCGTTCGGAGCGACCTGGCTGCAGCAGCAGTACAACGCCAGCGCGGACCGCCCACTCTCCGTGCTCACCCACTGCAACACGGGCTCCTTAGCCACATCTGGTCACGGCACCGCCCTGGGCATTATCCGTAGCTTGCATGAGACCAAGTTGCTGAAGCACGCCTACTGCACCGAGACGCGGCCGTACAACCAGGGCAGCCGGCTGACCTCATTCGAGCTGGTCTTCGAGGGCATCCCATCGACCCTCATCACCGACAGCATGGCAGCCGCGTTGTTCGCGCTGCACCGAGAGCGGATGAACATTGGCGCCGTCATTGTAGGCGCTGACCGCGTAGTGCGCAACGGCGATACTGCCAACAAGATCGGCACCTATGCGTTGGCCGTGCTAGCCCGCCATCACGGCGTCAAGTTTGTCGTGGCTGCGCCGACCACTAGCATCGACCTCGACACCGAGAGCGGCGAGGGGATCAAGATTGAGGAGCGCAAGCCCGAGGAGCTGACCCAGATCTCGGGTGCTGTCGTTGGGCCGGACGGCAAGGTCGATACCACTCAGACTGCGCGGGTGGCCATTGCGGACCAGCGGATTGGTGTCTGGAATCCGGCATTTGATGTCACGCCGAACGCGCTCATCGATGCTATTGTGACTGAAAGGGGGACTGTTGTTAAGGGAGCGAACGGGCAGTTTGACTTTAGCCAGGTGCTCCCTGAGAGGTGGCGGTGGTAGCCAAGCCGGGGATAAATTTTGGATAATTTTCTTGACGGCCGCTGCCGCTGATGCAAACGCTTGAAGTGACTTGTCTGTTAACTAATGTTTTGATGTTTGGCGTTGACCACTGTCCATGCCGAAGCACCGGGACGCGGCGTACATACCTCGTAGTGCCGGCTCGGGCCGAGATGGATAGCGGGCTTGGCGTCTCGTTGCCGGGGTTATGTTCAGCTGTGAAATGCTGGATGATCTCATCGGCCCGCTGGAAGTTTTTCCCTTCACAACCTCACCGACCTTTCATTGAGCGTTCAGTTATCAATTCTGCCGGCAATTGACCAGCGGACCAGCGAGCATGAAATTCAACACCCGAACCGCGCTGACTCTCAGCGCCTTGGCACCTCTCGCGTCTGCGTTGCTTCCAATTATCGAACAACAGCAACAACAACAACCACTGCTTTCCAACCCGGAGACCTCCAACACCGTGACCGAGAATGATATCCCTTCCTACCGCGTGCCTCTTCTTTCCCTGCACCGAACACTAGTCAACACCCCCTCCATCAGCGGCACCGAAGGCCAAGTTGCCCTCGACCTAAAAAAGCTCCTCATCGACCTCGACTTCACCGTCCAGCTCCAACGTGTCCCCCCAGCAGCCCGCATTCACGACGATGACAACGACGACGACAACGACGACGACGACGAGTCGCCCCAGTACCGTTACAACGTCCTCGCCTGGCCCGGCCGCCATGCTACCCCGACGTTCCACAACCGCACCCTCATCACCTCCCACATCGATGTCGTCCCGCCCTTTTTGCCCTACGCCATCAACGGCTCCCCTGTACCGCCATCCGAACCGCTCGACTTCACCTCCTTATCCTCCGACACGCTGATCTCGGGGCGTGGGTCCGTGGACGCCAAGGGCTCGGTAGCAGCCCAGATCACCGCGACGAAAGAGTTGCTCGAGAATGGAGAGCTGGACCCAGCAAGCGTGGTGCTACTCTACGTCGTGGGCGAGGAGATCTCCGGCGACGGCATGAAGTTTTTCTCGTCTTTTCTCGCCAACCAAACCACTTCTTCCTCATTGAGTAACACCCCACCCCGCCTGCACGCCGCCATCTTCGGCGAACCCACCACCAACCTCCTCGCCTGCGGGCACAAGGGCATCGCCTCGGCCCTTCTCACAGCAACCGGTAAAGCAGGCCACTCGGGCTACCCCTGGCTGGGCCGCTCCGCGACCGCATTGCTGGTTCGCGCCCTCGACCGGTTGCTACAAGCCGATTTGGGAAGCAGCGAACGGTATGGCAACACGACGGTGAATGTCGGGGTGGTGCAGGGCGGGGTGGCGGCGAATGTGATTGCCAAGGAGGCGTGGGCGAGGATGGCGGTGAGGATTGCGGTGGGGGGGAGGAAGAGTGGGAGGGGGATTTTGGAGGGGGAGATGAAGAGGGTGGTGAGGGAGGTTTTGGAGGAGGAGGGGGTGGGGAAGGGTAAGGAGGATGATGGGGGGTTGGAGTTGGTGGTTGGGCATGGGTATGGGCCTGTGGAGTGTGAGTGTGATGTCGAGGGTGAGTACCGTCTTTCTTTTTTTTTTCTTTTTTTTTCTTTTTTTTTCTTTTTTTTTTCTTTTCTCCTTTTCTCTTGCGGAAGGGATCAAATGACTACGTGGATGGATGGGTAGATGGATGGATGAATGACTGTGCTAACAATGAACGTTAGGTTTTGGCACCATGGTGGCCAACTACGGAACGGATGTGCCCAATCTGGAAGGCGAGCATACAAACTACCTCTACGGGCCGGGTACTATTCTGGTGGCGCACGGCGACAACGAAGGGCTAACCATCCAAGATCTGGAGGAAGCCGTGGAGGGTTACAAGAGGCTGATCAAGCACGCCGTGGGGGCGTGAGGCTGCTGTTTTGTGGAGGTTGTGTTTAGTATCTGCCATCATTCCGCCTTCATAGAGAATCATGTGACTTGATCGGGCAATTAATTCGAGCCATTACCCCTTTCTCACTCAACCAGCCCGGCCGTTCCCCCTCAATGCCAGCCCCGTATCAACAAACCCCACCTCCTTCAACCCCCCCTCTTCACGTTTCCCATCCCCCACAGCCTTCCTCACCAACTCCTCCCTCGCCTTCTCAACAACCCCCACAGTCCTCACCGGCAACGCCAGCGCACAATCCACCCTCGCCAGCCCCTCCTCCCCCATCACCGCCAGCGCCGCCAGCCCAAAACACCCATGATACACATCCGGCGGACCACCAGGGTGTTTACTAAACCCACCAATACGGTGCGCCATCCGATCCAACAAGAACCGCCGCGAGGCCGGCCAATCGATGAGGTCGCTGTGTCCAAGAACGGAGAGGGCCGCGGCCACCCACCAGGTGTAGCAGGTGTCGGCGACTTTGTTGCAGCGGCCGTTGGAGGCGACGTGTAGCGGGATGGGGGAAGATGGGGAGGTGATGGAGGTGAGGTCTGAGGGGCGGGCGGGGAGAAGGAAGTTGTCTTCGTCTTCGTAGTCGGAGTTGGTGTCGTTTTGGGGTGGCTCGAGGTAGACGAACTGGCGGGAGGCGAGCCAGTGGAGGAGTTTGGGGGTGTCGCGAATGCTGGATTGGAGGATGTTGCTCGTGAGGGAGGCGGTGCTGTTGGTTAGGGGTCGGTGAAGGAGAGAGAGCGCGGCGACCGCGCAATAGGCGTAACCGGCTGGGGGGGGGGGGATTATTAGTATCTGAGTGACATGAAGTTTAGGGGAGAAGGAAACACATACCGTGAGGTTCTTCTTTTGAGCTTCCGGCAAATCCACCGTCGTAGGTCTAAACTGGTTAGACGACCCAAAACATGAAACATGACACCAAATAGAGATAGATTAAACACACCTGACTTCCAAGAATATACCTTTCCAACGCCCCCGTATCAAAATCCTCCACCCAACCCTCCTCTCCCTCCCGCAAGTCCCCCCTCAACATCCACCGTATCGACGCCGCAATATAGCAGTACCGCATATCATACCCACCGCCAATAAACCACCCCTTACCCGGCATCTCCCTCCCCACTTCCCCAAAACTCCCGTCTGCGCGCTGCAGTCGCTTCATCCACCGCAATATCTGCGCCCTATCAACCCCATCAAAAGCACCCCGTTCTCCCTCTTCACCGTCATCTGCGAGTAGGGCCAGAAGCTGAAGAGAGAAGAGAGTAGCCGGGAGGTTGGCTACGGTGGGCTTTTCTTCTTCTGGCTGGTCTCGTTGTGAACCGTTTCCCGAAGAAGTGAGGGGAGTGGGGGGGTAGAGAAGCGTGGATGACGGCGCGAACCCGCCACTGGGTTGTTGATGTGAAAGAACCCAAGCGCGGAGGCGGGCGTGGTCTTTTGGGTGGATGAGAGGGGTTCCAAGGTTCGCCGAGCCTTTTCCTGCCTGGTCCTCCTGTCCGCCTTCTTGTCTTCCCACAGATGATGGGATCGGAGTATCCTCCTCAGCCCCCCACTCCAGGATACGAATAGAGTTGACAATAAAGTAGGCCAGGGTCATCCGCACACCTTCGTTGGAGAGGTAGTGATTAGGCAAGGGCGCTTGGAGGCACATTTTCCAATATTTGAGGTGCCGGTTGATGTCGAGCGTGGGCTCGGCATGATTTGCGTCGGCCATGATGTGCAGGGATGGTGGTGGTTAAAATTTTGATGTGTGTTGGGCCAGAGGCCAGAGGCCGGAAGTGGGAAGTTGGAGGTTAAGAGTTGTAATCAAGATGTGAGCGGGAGATCGAAGATGAAAGTCCTAGAACCGACCTTCACGCCTCCAATGATTATTCTTGTCATAACCCTCAGAATAAAACAGTGGAAGGTTTTCTAAATTTCGAAGTTGACTGATGCCCTTCAAAACCAAACAGCTAATTCTCCTCTTTTACAATCTGATTTCACTACGATGTAGTCCGTAAAAACTGGAAAGCTGAGCCATGAGTCCTACAGGCAGAATAAGCACCCCGCCATGAGATGCGTACGATGTGGTCCTCCGACCGAGACCCACCTGACCCAAGTGGACAGGGGCAGCTTCAGCCACAGGACCCCTGCCCAGCCAGCGCCAAGAGAGGCTACCCCAGACGTGGCGGACCATGCATGTGAACTCGTCCGGTCGTCGCCTGACGCTTCTTCAAACCTTCCCAAACGACAAACATCCGACAGCTTGTCTATGGATCGTCCCCGGCCTCTGGTTTAGCTGTGATATTACGGGGACAGCTTTTGACCCGCATTTGTTTTCTACAGCCCAAGAAAACGAACGAAATCGGAGGACAAGAAAATAGAAAAGCAGCGCCGTGCGCCCATAGGCCCCCCTTCGCAACACCGTCGCCCATTAGCAATCCGGTGTATCTCGGAAATACACGCGGCTTTTGGTGTTACCATCAAGCCCTTTGGCCCATGCTCTCATGATGCTCCTTTGACAACTGCACCCCGACTGTCCCAACTCCATAACCAAACCACAAACGATTCGCACCACGATCGAACCACAAGACCGACACCATGGCGCTCATCTCGACCAAAACCATCCTCACCTCCCTCTGCTTTTTCCATATCACACTGGGCTTCTTCTTCCTCACCAACCCAGGCAGCATCGCCGATCAGCCCATCGTGTATCTTCTCGGCGAGTCCATGGGTTTGGTATGTTTTTCTCTCCTTTTTTTTTTTTTTTTTT